>NC_045693.1:4243020-4243708 GCF_003331165.1 Xiphophorus hellerii
ATGGATAAACCCGCAGCCAAGAGCCGGCCTTAAGCTGCGCCGCGACGGACAAGAAGGGAATCTCAAAATTGAGACTTCTGAGTAATCAAAATGGTGTCTGGATATATCATTGAGATGAAAATCAGCTACAGTAAACAAAGCTGCTTATGTTTTTATTGTCAAAACTTCTAAGTATTCTAGCTTCTATGGAGTCTTTATGTTTGTTTTGTTTCCATCCCAGCAGCATGTTCAGGATGCACGTGCTTTGTGTTTCACCTCCGTTGTGCCTTTGATTTTCAGCTGAACATTTTCTTGTTCTCCTCTTGACCTCCAGATTAACAGAGAACATTTTCAGTTTATCTAATAATGCACTTTTTGTTGTTCATCACATGGTTCCAATTTACTATTTCACATAACACTTTGCATATTTGTGTTTTTGACATTGTAACACAAATAAATGAATTTTTCCTATTACGTGTCTTTATTTTGCAGTGAATGTTTACATACAGTCATGGTAAAAAAGAAATATGTCCTTGATTTCTTTTTTTGTTTGGGGTCTTTATCTATTAAAATATTGTGTCAAGTGCTTAAGACAAACAGATCCACTAACAAAAGAACGATTAAGCCAAAATGGAGAAGCTGAGTGAAAAGATTTAAGTATGACAGCGAGTAAGATGGAGAAATTTTGAGATCTCAGAATGATTTTTTT
>NC_045693.1:4243808-4266223 GCF_003331165.1 Xiphophorus hellerii
TAGAAAAAACAAGAACATTTCAGAGATTGAAAAGTCAAAAATTTGCAAGAAGAAAAAACAAACCTTGAGATTAATGTCAGACATTTTCTAGAAAATAAATAAAAATTTGAAGAGTCAAACATTTTTAATTTCTGTAACTCAGAAATTTCTAAAATTTCTGTGATCTAAAAATTTCAGGGTTTTTTGGTGGAAATTTACTCTTTTTAAAATATATTTAGTACATAAGTTTGATTGACAGCATTAAGCCCCGCCTCCTGGCTCTTATTGGTTGTTTTTGGTGCATTTCTTTAGATGGCAATAGAAGCTCAGAAAGGAGACTTATCTTTTCACAGATTATCTGTCTCAAACTGTCACAACATGGTGACAGTTTTAACAAATAAGTAAAAGACATTTTTTATAAAAACTACATGCTGCAGCTTTAATTAAAAAAAACATGAACTTTCCCTTTCCTCCATTAGAACCATAGAGGGACACAGAAAGGCTGCAAAACTTACAAACAATCCCAGCAGGAAACCAATAAGCCTCAAGCTGCGGGATGGAGCCACAGAGCGTATTTATTGTGCTGCCTCTCACATTCCTGACATTCTGCCTCCTTGCCCTGCTGTGGGAGCCTCCGTGGGCCTTCATGGGCCCGGCAAGGCGCCTGCTCCGTGTGTTAGCGTGGGACAGGCGCACAGCGGAGGGGAGCGTCTGACATTCCTTGGATTCCAGCCACAAGTGTCCAGGACCGGACATAAATCAGCTGTTTCAGGTCAGGAGGAAGGACACGTGATCCATCAGCTGTAAAGAACAGAGGCTATAAAACACTCATAACACACACCGTGGTTTAACCTCTGCGTTTGAGCCATGGAGCTCCACTTTTATTTCTGCTGGTTAAAAAAATAAGCATTAGCATAACGGTATGATGCTGCAATACGATGGATTACTAGGGTACATGCTAAGAAAATAAAAATAAAATAAAATTACGAGAATAAAGTCAAAATAATATGAAAATGAGGTTGTAGTATTTAAGAATAAAGTCATAGTATTACAACTTTATGCTTATAATATTATGACTTGATTCTCCAAATAAAGTCACAAGTCTAATGGCTTTATTGTCAAAATATGACTTTATTCAGATATTATTTTGACTTTATTCTCATAATAATATGACTATTTTTGTTTTATTTTAACTTCATTTTCCCATTATTTCGACTTCATTTTCGTAATACTACGACTACTCTCGTATTGTTTTGCCCTTATTCTTGTAATATTATAACATATTGTTAAATTATATTATAAAATAACATATTATTACAAAGACAAACACTGTCATACGTGTTTGTCTTTGTAATATTATTTCATTCTCGTTTTATTTCAACTTTATTCTTGTAACTTTGACTTTATTCTTGTAATTTTATTTTATTCTTCATATGGCCTTAATACTTTATATGAAACCAGCGACCTTGTTCATTTTTGCAACCCCTAAAACCCAAAAACACTTCAGCGTTGGTACCGAAACCTGATTACAAAGGTTTAAGATTAGAGCTGGGACCTCAGCGCGTTAATTTTGATTAATTAATTGCATAAACTTTAATGCATACATTTTTTTAACAGATATAAATCGCAATTATTTTTGTCATTTGTTTATATACAGTACAGACCAAAGGTTTGGACACACCTGTCTAATTCAATGGGTTTTCTTTACTTTCATGACTATTTATAAGGCAAGAAATCCCACTTATTAACCTGACAGGGCTCACCTATGAAGTGAAAACCATTTCAGGTGACTACCTGTTGAAGCTCATCAAGAAAATGCAGAGTGTGTGCAAAGCAGTAATCACAGCTAAAGGTTGCTACTTTGAAGAAACTAGAATATAAGGGGTATTTTCAGTTGTTTTACACTTTTTTGTTTAGTGCATATTTCCACATGTGTTATTCATAGTTTTGATGCCTTCAGTGTGAATCTACAATGTCAATAGTCATGAAAATAAAGGAAACTCATTGAATTAAAAGGTGTGTCCAAACTTTTGGTCTGTACTGTATATATATATATATAAAAAAACCCATCCTGAGCCGGAACCTTTGTTGAGTGTTTCTGGTAGGCCCGTAAATCTGACAAGCAGAATCAGCAGCGATAGACGACAAATGAGCTTCTCTTGGCCCACTGGGAGTTAATTTCTGTTTCTGAAATGATCTAATTGGACTCTGAAAAGTCTATTGTTGTGTTTAAGTTGTGCTAAAAGGAGTTAGCATCTGATAGTTGAACAACCTAAATGACAAATTAAAAACAATAAATGTCTCTGTTCTTGAGCTCATATGTCTGTTTATTCAATAATTTAGCAACAAAACGTTTGTAGATGTATGGTTTTTCAATAAAATGGGATGAATGTTGATCAATTAATTAGAAAATCTGCAAACTTGACTCAAAATTTCAATCAACTTCCATCACTGTTTAAGATTTATTAGAAATTTTGCTTAAAGGATGAATGAAACCAAAACTACTATGCCTGTTGTTTGCTTCCCTTAAACACCGACACTGTCTCATCCTTTATGGAGAAAACAACACAAATTTGCTTTCATAAAAACGCTAATTTCACATGCAAATAATTATCTGGTTTCAATCCTGACAATGTGGCCTCAGAAAGTTCGTAAACAAACTGGGCTAGACGAGGCATTCAGAGGCGCTTCAAAAACCAGATGTTCAATCAGACACGACTGTTTCTCCACGCAACAACAAAAAAACAAGAAACAGTGTCACAGCAGACATCCCAGACCAGTGGAAAATCCCAGCTACGACTCCAAAGCGTTTGCATATGCTGAGCTGAAGGATACAGCCTGGGAACATGGGTAATGAGAACCCTCACCGCCGGGGTAATTACTATGCTTATACCTGCAAAGGTCCATCACTGACTTGATGACAGCGCTCCATTTTGACAGGTGTGGAACCAAAAGCCCATTTCAGTTGGTTAAAAAAAGAAGTGCAGGACCGCAGCAACGTTGCATGTTTTGTAACATATTAAAAGATTCTGCAAGCCAAAATACCAGGAAATACCAGAGCTCTGCTGAAACCAAAGCAAATAATATTCATATGTTAAGAGTTTAAGCAGTCAATTGGCATTCTGCGTTTTGCAGCACTGCAAAAACAAAATCTTACCAAGTACTTTTGGTCTTGTTTCTAGAGCAAACATTTTACTTCACTTCAAATAAGACAAAACTAACTTACAAGTAACTTTTCAGCAACATATAGAGGTTTGTTTTAAGTCAATAATTCCTTAATATTGATTAAAAAGTTCTAGTTCCATTGATTATTTAACTTACAACATCAGAAAAAGTCTTGACATAAATGAAATAAACTGCCAGTGGAACTAGAATTGAGTTGCTAGGTAACGGCTGGGCTTGGCTGGCGTTGCTAGGTAATGATTGTAAAATAAGTGAAATAATCTGCCAGTGGAACGAACACTTTTTCGTCAATACATGAATGTCAATGTTGACTTAAAACAAGCATCTATAGTTTGCTGAAATTTACTTATAAGTTTGTACCTTATAAGACAAAACTAAGATATTTGCACTAGAAACTAGACCAAAAATACTTGGTAAGATTTTGTGTTTTTGCAGTGAGAGGTTTGTCTTAAGTAAGATTGATGTGCTTGTTCTTTTTTCTTGCAGAACTGAGATAGCGAGTCATCTGCATTTAAGCTGCGTCGCTCCTGTCTTGTCTCTCACAGGGAGCCAGAGGGGAGGCGAGAAAATACCAAAGATGGAAGACAGGAATAGTCGTGGTGGCCTGTTTCTCATTACACGGGGGGCCAAAGTGGATGTTTGACCTGAAGAAACCTTGACTCTGACTGCCTCTGATCCTCCATGTTAACAACACAGAATAGAGCTGGAGAATCAGGCGGCTCATTGTGTGACACCCACAGGTTTAGAACAATATTCCACTTGTTTTCCTGGCAAATCCTGCGTTAGTGCAGCTTGAATGTGTTTCTCAGCTCAGTTGAAAATCTCTTGAGATAAAAATCGCTGGAACATTGATGTGTACGAGCGTGAGTTATGTTTATTTTTAAAGGACTGCACAGCACTCAGCTGAAGTTCAATTATAAACAGATCAAAATCCAATAAAACGATTTAAAAATCTGTTTTCAAAGGTGCTGCCACAGTCAGCAAAACCCAGGTTTAGAGGTGGATTATTTTATGCTTTTAGCCACACATGGACGGCCAGTTGCATTCTTAGATAATTCGATTTCAGTCAGCTCAGTTCTGCCTATTTCCAGCTCCTTCCAGAATGAGATGTTTAAGTCCTCTCTCACTTTAAATCCAAAGAAGCAGCACCTGACCACGCCCCCACAACTCAACGTTTACAGTCACACATAAAAATGGCTGTAATGGTGCGCAATACATCTTTGAAAAGCAGAAGTTGGGCCTCCTGCACAACCAACAATAATGCAGCAGGTGGTTTCTGGACGGCAAGTCAACAACAAAACTCTTGTCTTTTCCAGCAGCCATTGTACAGAGCATACAGCGGTAAAACCAGCTGACCAAACATGCTGGAGCACAGCTTCGGTTGCTAGGTAACGGCAAAAGAAATTTGCTTATTGCCAAAAACCGACTGAATGTTTTATTTAAGTGCCTGGGTTGTTTGTAGAAGCTGAGTTGAGCCCCAAATGCAAGAACAGAAATGTGCAAAATGTGAATTTTGTATAATAGTTCCCCTATAAGATATTCACAACCGGTGGCCCAGAAGCCACTAGAGCCAAGAAACACACCGCTATGACCCAGCGAAGTTTTCCACCAGCAGAGCGGCATAATGCTCAGTCTGTGCTTCAAACTGCTGATGAAGGAGCTCCTCACAGCCATACTCATCGTGTTTGGAGGAACGACAGGAGAAATTTTAATAAGATGCTTCCCTGCTTGGTGAACCTTGACGGAGACACAAGAGACATGTGGAGTTTGACAGAAGCTCTTTTGTCTTCACCTGCTGAAAAATAAAATGAGCCCAAACACTTGATTCCTTTTTGTTTTAAGTAAATAATTCCTTAGTATTGATGAAAAAGTTATAGTTCCATTGGCAGAACATGGGGAAAATGTTTTGTCATAAGTAAAACAATCTGCCAGCGGAACTAGAACTGGGTTGCTAGGCAACGGACTGGGCTTGGCTGGCGTTGCTAGGTAACAATTTGGAAATACAAAAGTTCAATGTGCCAGTGGTACTAGAACTTTTTCATCAATATTAAGGAATTAATTACTAAAAACAAGAGCCTATCTTGCTGAAAAGTTGCTGATGTTAGTTTTGGCTCATTTCAAGTGAACTAGAAGCAGGAGCAAATTCAATCCCATTCAAATTTACTGAACCCAAAGGGAAATTAAACGTTATTTTGGCCCAAAACACAGAAGCAGTTGGTTCCTTGAAGGGGGAAATATCTGGAGTATGATAAATATTATTCTTAAATATTTAAGCTTCTCATAAGATATAATTTTTATTGATATATGCTGCGTATGTTCCAACTTTTATTGGAGGATAATAATCGGACTCTAGGAGAAGAAGTTTCTTGGGAACATTATCGCTGGGTAAATGTTTTCTTTTCACAAAATCTGGACTTTACATAAACCGCTTAGCCTTTTCTCACAGTTGTTACCCAACTAAAATACACATATTTTTAATATGAACCTGTATTATCACTTTTATATGACCACTGCTTCGAACCAACGTTTTCAACAAACAAAAACAGCTGTGTAGCAGCCATCCAAAACGTTACTCAAGAAGAGTAAAAAGTATTTGGTAAAAAAAAATCTACTCAAGTACTGAGTAACTGATCAATTTATCAATCATATAATATATAGAAATTACATCGTCAGACTGACAAAAATATGAAGTTAAGAGGAAATTTGGTATTTTAAGGACCAAAATGACAATAATTCATATAAGTAATAAAAATAACAAAATCAGGCAAAAGAAAATGTTTCCAAATCAGTTTCTCTCAATAAAAAAACTTCAGAAACGTCAACAAAACCTACAGGTGTGTGTCTGGTGAATTTTTGGTTAAAACATGTTTGTTTTTCATTCAGTGGGTAGAAAATATAGAAAATTCACTAAAGTAAGAGCAGAAATACTTCATAATAAAATTACTCAAGGAAAAATAAAAAGTACAGTGTAGTAAAAATACACCTAAAAATATGTTATTTTCTCACAAAAATGTTGCTCCAGTAGATGTAATTAGTTACTACCCAGCGTTGGTTTTGTTATATCCTTTTGCAATGTTTGTAAGATGTTCAAATTCAAAAATACTTCATTGATCTGAAAGGGAAATTAAATCAGTATTTATAATTGTTGAAGTGGTTGATTTAAATCTTGTGCTTAATTAAATTTTGTTTCCATCTTGAGGAATATCATGTCTTTTTGTAATGTCTGTAAAAGGACGATTTAATTGAAATGTTTGTTGTGTGGAGCCCAGGAAGAATCCTTAATTAAACAAATACCACGTGTAATTTCGCTGATCTGTCATTTCAGCGTTGAAACACCAACAACAGGAAACAGGAAGGAGATTTTAATCTCAGGTCTGGATGAAATGAGCAGATATGAGCGAGTTCCTTCAGTCTGACCGGAGGCGGATAACACAGGTCCAGCTCTCTGTTGACTGCTGTTTACCTGGCAGTAACCATGGTGAGCTCGCTTCATATCTGAGCTGAATGTAGGCCAGAGGCAGGATGAGAGCTAAACAGAGCGACGGCGCCTCGACCAGACACCAGGACAAAACACAGAGTCTCCGCAGCAGAGCTGAAACTGATGCTCTACGGCTGCCATGACTTCAACCTCAAGTTCAAGTTTATTTTTAAAAATGGGGCAACGCTTTTAATAAACATTTACATGTAAATACATGAGATTATAACCAGGTGGCTAATTTTCATTTCTGTCAAAATTTGTACAATAATCACTGCAAAAATACAAAATATTACCAAGTATTTTAAATATCTTGAAATAAGACAAATTAACTTAAAAGTAACTTTTTAGCTTGTTTTAAGTAAATATTTCTTTAATATTGCTGAAAAAGTTCTTATCCATTGGCCGTTTCTCCATGGGAAAAATGTCTTGCTATAAATGAAATAATCTGCCAATAGAATTAACATTAAAGAATTATTTACTTAAAACAAGCCTCTATATGTTGCTGAAAAGTTACTTTCAAGTTAGTTTGTCTTATGTCAAGATATTTGCACTAAAAACTAGACCAAAAATATTGGAAATAGGAGCTTGTTTTCCTTAGAATTTATGAAAAAGAACAAGTTTCGCCAGCAGTTTTTCACTTATAACATGGGGAAAATATCTTGTAAGTGAAATAAATTCAACTAGTTAATCAACTGATTAATGAATTAGTCTTTAATCTGTCTAGTTTTCATCCCTCTCAGCTAAAAACAATCCGTTCTGCAGTGGAGGCCTTCTGCGCCTGACCTCTCCTTCTAAGGCAGCTTGAAAAGGACAGAAATCAAAAGCTGCGATCACATGAAAAGACCAAAATAAGAAACGTCTCTCTTGGATCCTTGACCGGCTCAGGCCAGGCCAGCAACTGTCCGTTGGGCTGCCGCTTGTATTCATCCGTAGGAGATATTTATACTTTTGGTCTTTGGTCTATTTTCTCCTGACAGCTTCCTGGGAATTCCTTTGATGCCTTGTATACGATAGGGCTTGGGATGGGACGGGGATGTCTGCTTATAGATTCTGGTGACATCATTTACCATCTTCATCCCTGAGGGGTCAACCTCTCCGACGCCAATTTGAGATTGAAGTCTGCTGTCCTCTGTGAAAACTAATTCAGAGCTGTGTTCCTATTAGTGTCTGTGCATCAGTGACATGTTCAGCTAACAGAGTTTACTGGGAGGCTCCTGGGAGTTTTATTGGTTGCTACAAGAGTTAGACATTGACGAGGCAAAATATTATAACCACCAACTAGCCAAAATAGCCCTGACTTGTCGAGGCATAAACCGAGATGTCAGCATCAGATGTTTTAGTGTAATGGACTTGACAAAGCGTGAATGGATTGAGATCTGGAGGACTGAGTCTAAGCGTGTTTTTACACCTGATAGTCCAGTAGACTCAGTTCGGTTGGTGATCAAAATGCCAACATTTGTTACATTTTCGGCTGCTGTGTTTTGCTTTCACAAACCAAACCCTTTGAAAACCCTGTTCCCCTCCTCGCCTGTGGTGGCGCTGCACCAAGAAGGAAACAATACAAAAACCTCTGAAGAAGATACAGAGCTAAGCTTCCTCCATTCTTTACATTTTGCAAGATGTAAACAAAAATGGAGTCGTGTCATCAGATTTTAGCAGTTGTAGGATTTCTTGTTTGTCGTTGGTAAACGTAGTGTGGTTTTACCATAAAAGACATTTTCCTGCAGGCCATATACACACAACAACGATTCTGTAACTTGAACCTTATATACTGTAAGAAATACACATTAAAAGTCTGTAACTGCAGCTGCAATTGGTGGTTACCATAGCTAGCAGTAACTGTCAGCTCCTCCCTCTTTTTCTGTTGGTCTGTGATCCACTTCCTGATTTTGAAGCGGTCTCAGTTGAAGGTAGAGACTGAGGGTTTTAGGCAGACCAGTCCTGTTTAGTCCGCTTTTGGTCCAACTCCAGTCCATTTGCCTGGAAAGCCCGGTTCGTTTGGGGAGGAGTGAATGTGCAATGGTACTCTGATGCGGCCCAATAAAACAAATTCTGGTCCGTCTACAAAACTCGTCTCGGTCCGGTTGACGTGAACTCTGGTGCGGTTAGCATGTATTTGTAAACAGTAAGCAGAGTGGAGACTGCCCCAAAAGCAGGAAGTGAACTACAGCCCAGGGCATTCTGGGTAAATACACCCAAAACAAACGTGAGAGTCTAGCGCTAGCTGGAGAAATGGCGCAGCTGCAGTTACAGACGCCAACAGAAAATGGAGAACGAGCTGCCAGTTACTGGTTGCTGTGGTAACCAGTAACTGCCAAGAGCCACATAACATAACTTATAGACCAATGAATGTCAGGAGATAACTTTTTGGCTAAACTAAATTAATTTGAAGTATAAACAAACCAATTTTGACAAACTTCACCAAAATAAAATCAATGTTACACTTATAAGATAATAAGATGATTATACTTTATTGATTCCCAAAGGGTGGAGGGGATTTTTGTTATGAAGTGGATTTCTTACAGTAAACTGAGGTTCTGGTTGTAGAACAGTAGTTGTGGGTGTTTGGCCTGCAGGAATATGCCTTTTAAGGTAAGACCACACAATGTTTCCTCCTCACAAGCTGCATGTCTCTGCAGCCGATGGGGCTCGCTGGGGGCTCTGGAGCCTTTCTGATAAGTTGTCACAGTTCAGTCATGCGAACAGATCTGCAGGGATTTTCCAACATGGTTCCCTTCCTTCAGTCCAAAAAAAGAAGCAGCAGCTGGCGGCCGTTTAGTTGATGCTTTGTTTGGGGTGAGCTTTTACACATCGGGCTAGCGCAGCTGAATTATGGCCAGGCCAGCAAAGTGAAACAACACAGAGGAAGAAAAAAAGAAAAAGCCATAAAGGAGTTTTCATTCTCATAATGTTGTGACCTCTGAGGAGCTGCATTGTGTTTCCACCAGAATAAACACCCAGATGTGTCTGTGAAATCCATCAGATTTACACTGGACACTGTGGGGACGAACACGGTTTTAATGTTTACATTTCAGCTACTTTTACTGGAGTGTCAATCACCTTTAAGGGCTGGGTCTCTTCTCAACCCCTAACAGCATGTAAAAATGTCCTGGACAGAGTCCCAGAATGTGTCCAGATCAATATTCAACACTTCCTAACAGTTTTACGTTTGTGTCTAACACAATAGGAGTCAGGATACAGATATTCCAGATATAAATCCAGATACAGATACAGATATAAACTCTATAATTCAAGGTTTGGTTCTTTTAAAATACCAGCTTGTAAAAGTAGACTTTAAAAACATTAAATCATATAAGTTTCTTTTGAAGAAGTCTGAAATCTTTTTAAAAATACAGATACGTCGCAAAGTTTTCACATTTTGCCACATCACAACTAAAGAAGGTGATGTGCTGTGTTAGTTTTTGAACCCTACAAGAGTTGACTTGCCTCTCAGTTCAGGGGAACATCTGTATCTGGGCAGATTTGCATCCATGCCTCACTCTTCCCTTTCTCAGATAACGGTTGATTGAACAGAAATGTAAGACGTTCAAAGATTGGAAAATTGTTTTAGAACTCAAATGTGCTGGAGCTCTGCTCTGGTTGCTAGGTAACGAGCTGGGCTTGGCTGGGGTAGCTAGGTAACGGTACAGAGCCTGCTAAATGTGACTTAATAATCGGGAAATGATTTTAAACGACTCATTTCCCAGACACCAAAAAACACAAAGTTATTGCCAGAAAACAGCTTTGTGATTTTTTTTTAAAGTGCTCTTCAAGTAGTTTCTAATGCAAATATCTTAGTACATTTGTAGTTAGTTTTGTCTTATTTCAAGTAACTTTTTATTACAATATAGGAGCTTTTTTAAAGTCAATACTTCCTTAATATAAGTGAAATAATCTGCCAGTGGAACAAGACATTTTCACTTTTAATATGAAAACCAAGTCTTGTTCCACAGGTGGATTATTTCATCTATATCTAGCACTTTTAAAAAAATCTAAATTAAGGAATTATTGACTTAAAACAAGCTCCTATTTACAGCCAAAAAGTTACTTTTGTCTTAAACTAAGACATTTGCACTACAAACTAGACTACTTAGGAATTATGGGGCTACTTAGGATTACTTAAGTGTTTTTGCAGTGTGAGTACAGAAATGTGCAAAAAGTGAATTTTGAATATTAATTCCCCTTTAAATGTCTCAGAAGCTGCTGTGTTTTTGGACTTTCTGATGCAGTTTGTTCTCTCAAATGTTCTCTAACAAACCTTTAAGACATTCACAGAACAGCTGGTTTTATACTGAAACTGATTAAGCTACAGACTGTTTACTTTTAGATTTCCTCTAGATTTATGTGGGAATGTCAAAGGGCTAAAATGCAATCACACTGCATGTTTCAGACTTTCAGATATTATTATTCCTAAATCTTACAGTCATGTGTTACCCTATGTTAGTATACAGTTGTAGTGTAAAATCTTTTTGGAAAACTTCAATATTTTAAATACTTTTGCAGAGGACATCATGTAAAATAATATTATAATTCCTTACTTTCTTGCCATTGCTTCTACTCCAGTGATCCTAAACTTCATCAGATCTTATATAACTTCCTTTTCCCATGAGTCGCAGGTCACAGAGTAGCTTTCCTAAAGACGGAATAAAAATATTAGTCTCCACAAAAAAAGAAAATAAACATGTTTTTAAAACAGCACAACAAAATCCATCTATGTTTTATTAATATGTTTATTTGTTTTTGAGTTTCTTTGGAGTGTCAAACACATTTTGGGCCAAGTTTCTGCTCACAAGCAAGAAATTTGACTTTGTTTTCACAAAACCACAACATACAGTCATTAAATAATATAAACTTTGGAACGCGTGTCAAACTGGAGGTCTGCAGGCCAAATCTGGCCCGCCATTGCCATTTCTGGAGGGTCACAGAGATACAATTTCTATTATTTTATTTGTCGAATCTAATCAGTTTTTATTTGTATAGGGTCAATTTACATAAATGTGAACAGATACCACATATTATTTAATATTAAGGCCAAATCAAATGCAGAGAAAGTTATATTTAAACAGTTTGTTAATGGATAGATTCACCTTTACATTCACAACAGGCCCTTTGAGGGCATTCATGATCTTCATGTTGCCTGAAGTTAAAAGAAGTTTGCTTCAGGATAATAAATAAGTAAATAAATATGTATATGTGTGTGTGTGTGAATCCAATTATGCAATAATTCTTTAAAATAAAACCATTTAAAATAACATAAATGATGCTAATATAACCTCAGTGATTTGTGTTTGCACACAATCCAAACACACAGTGACTAAGAAAGAAACTATTGTCATCAAATAAATGTTAAAATGAAAAAGGTCAAGAAAGTGAACATTATTTATAAATAAATTACTGTTTATTCAGTTGCTTGTTATGAGTTTTCAGATTAATTTGTTTCTATTTTCTGCAGAACTGAAGCGTTGCAGCTGCTACATGGATCTCAGAGTGAGATAACAGCGAACAGCGCCCTCTGCTGCTCTCATAATGAACTCCAAGAGCCTAATTTAACAAAATTCAGGCTTATCAGCTGCAAATGTAAACCTATTAATCGGAGTGTTTCTTCATTGTTAGCGTTTAAGCCGATCTGAACACAAACATTCCTCGCATTCGTGCGTGTCGGGCCCGTTTAATTCTGCAAATGTCCGCATTTCTCCGCTGGGACCAGATTATGACACCAACATCACATCAGCAAGACATCTTAAAAAACTGAGGGCAAGTCAGATGTGGGGCTTTGCTCCAAAGCTCTTTTACAAATATTATGTTTTCCCTAATGAGATTATCTGCATGCGCACTTCCCTGGGGGCAGAGAGAGGAAGAATGAAAATGACTTGAGTATTTAGTGGTCTGATCCCAGGGCCTTGCATGCAACCCGTTAAATCGCTGGGCAGCTAATGAGCGGCTTGCGTGCCAGTCGATCATTAGTGCCCCCATCAGAAATGCTGAAATGGTGACCAAACACCTCACATTCCCGCCCACAACCAGCCAGAAGACAAACTGCAGAGGCCTGTAAACAACCAGCAGCCAAATATTTTAATATTCACACCAGAACGTCACATTTTATCACATTACAGCTTGTTTGTTTATTTTTCTGTCATTTTTAAACTTTTCCATATACAAGATAAAAATAAAGAAAAAACTACTGCCTGTGAAGAACCAGAAACTAAATATTTTATATTTTAATATTCACATCAGAACGTCACATTTTGTCACTTTACAACCTAAGTTTGTCTATTTTTCTGTCTTTTTTTTTACTTTTCCATACACCAGTTAAAAATAAAAAAAACAATACTGCTTGTAAAAAACCAGCAGTGAAATATTTTTATATTTTAATATTCATAACCATTGAACTTCACATTTTATCACAATCGAGCTTAAGTTTATTTCTTTTTCTTTTTTTTTTTTTACTTTTCCATATGCAAGCCAAAAATAAAGAAAAAAAAACAAGACGGAACTACTACAGAAATGGATAAAACCTCAAAATTAACTCATATAATCCAAGCATCTTCAACGAGTCGCTGTAAATGGTAATGCTGTGCGTAGGAAGGATCTCCTGTAGCAGTCAGTCATGCAACAAATATGAAAAGGCCTCTGACTGAAGACTTGCTGTATGCCAGTGGCATAACTGTCAAAACCTGCTAACAGCTCAATATCCAAGCAGCAGACATGAGATTCCTAGATAACATCTTCTGGATGACAACAAGCAATGCTAATCCACTTCATTTGCTTTTGTTGCTCCAATTTAAGTCGGGCAGAGAGACGATTATGATAGAAGGAAAAAAATCACGTGGCAGTGCATCCATGAAGGCTCCTTTTCAACTGCCCTGAGGTTTGGAATCAAAGTTCAGATGATATTTGAGTTTTTTTAGATGCTAATCAGTTGCTCCCGGTTGTAAAACGACACCGCGTTGCCATGGTTACGCATCATAACAGCTCTCCGAAAGTAAATAAAAAAGTAAGAGCAGAAATCCTCCAAGCTACGCAGCATCCAGAACCAGGGGGGATACTTGTCCAAACATGCGATTCCTCTGACCAAAACTATTATGAATAAACGTGTAGAAAAAGAACTGAACTGAATTAAATGAACGAACGTAACAGAACTAGTCCGACATGAAGTTTTTCCTCCAAACTGCCTTTTACAGTACAGACCAAAAGTTTGGACACACCTTTTAATTCAATGAGTTTCCTTTATTTTCATGACTATTGACATTGTAGAATCACACTGAAGGCATCAAAACTATGAATAACATGTGGAAATATGAACTAAACAAAAAAGTGTAAAACAACTGAAAATAGCCCTTATATTCTAGTTTCTTCAAAGTAGCAACCTTTTGCTGTGATTACTGCTTTGCACACACTCTGCATTTTCTTGATGAGCTTCAAGAGGTAGTCACCTGAAATGGTTTTCACTTCATAGGTCAACCTGCCCTGTCAGGTTAATAAGTGGGATTTTTTGCCTTATAAATAGTCATGAAAATAAAGAAAACCCATTGAATTAGAAGGTGTGTCCAAACTTTTGGTCTGTACTGTATTTTACTTTTATTGTTAAATTATGCAATCACCTTAAATACTTTCACATTTGTTATCCAACTCCTTCTGCAAACAGGATAATAATCGTCTTCTTAGCTCAAAAACCTCCCGATTGTTAAGTCACAAGGGACAAACACTGCGCCGTTACCTAGCAACCCCAGCCAAATCCACCTCTGTTACCTAGCAACCCCTGCCAAGCTAGACTTACCATCCAGAAACCACTTCCTGCATTCTTGTTGGTTGAGCAAAAGGCTAATGCCGCTAATGCTTTTCAAAGATGTATGGTAGTATAACTGTTTATCTGCTGGCAGCCATTTTGACATGTGAGTGTAAACATTGAGTTTGGGGGCGTGGCCAGCAGCAACTTATTTGGATTTAAAGAGACAAGACACCCTAAAAAAGCTCATAGGCAGAACTGAGCAGACTAAGATGTCATTATCTAGATGACTTTGTGGAAAGTAATTAATAGACATGTTTTATTTAGCACATAGACCAATCCTAACTCATTTAAGAAAGCATAGTAAGTCACCTTTAAAACCCATCATCTGTACAGGTGTTCATTTTTAGAGCAACTATTGCTTTCTACTCATTCAGAAACATTTATTTTATGTAATAGTCTCCTTTGCAGGAGTTCAACATCCCATGGCTCTAAATCTGACTTTACTGGAATTAAATATGCAATCAAAATCCATTGTTTAATAGTTATGTGCTGAACACTGGGATCCTAAAACGCCCCAGAAAAACACATTTTTGACGTAAACGTTTTATCAAAAATCTGTTTAAGGATTCCTTATATCACTAATTGAAGTAAATTTACTGTGAATAACAGTTTTTAGGTCTTTTTTCTCTTAACTGTTTGACTTGTTTTTATTTTAATAATATATTTTCTGTAAATTACATTACCTTTAGCATAAATTTTTTTGTTTGTCAATGACCCATAAAACCTAAAGCCAGCACTGATCCAAGGGCACAAGAAAATAAAATTTGTTTTTAAGTGTGCTTTAGTGCTTTATCTTGTTTTTAAGATAAACTATAATTTTCCATGCTTTTAATCATCTTTATCCATCCAAAGAGTTGAAGCAAACATCATATGCATTTCCCTCATCCCTTTATAATTTTAATGAATTAACAGTAAACTTGGACATTTCTCTTCCCAATGAGACTTTTTATTACAAAAGGCCTCTTAGTTGGCATTGGTGCAGAATATTATTAAGCAGTAAATCCTTGCATGCTAACTGATCCCTTAAAGCTCCAAAATGATCCAATCCAAGTCAGCTTTTCTAAATTACATAAGCCTTATTAGAAGAATTTAACAGCTCAGAACGTGGAGCAGTCACAACACAGGCGCCATATGACTGAAATCTTCTTGGCAAGCTCAAAAAAAAAAAAAAAAGATGAAAATCTCATTTGCAGTTTGACATTGAGAGCTCTTTGTTGCTGTGTGGAAAGTTTTCAGCTGACCTGAAGTGGCACCATTATGTATGTTAGTGTAAAAAGTTCAACATCATGCTGTAATTTGGAACATAATTAGTTAATTTTAATTAATTAACACTGGATGCAAAGTTAAGTTAAATTTATTCATAAATCAATTTATAGACATTAAGGACTAACTAAATGCTAAGGGGGGACTTATTACGCAAAAATTCACATTTTGCACGTTTATTTAAACTTCTATTTGTGTCTCTCCTGCTTCTAAAAACAGTCAAAGCACTTAAAAAAAACCCTGGTGTTTTTAGGTAATAAATTAATGTTGTTTGGTGTCTAGAAAATGAGTAGTTTGAAAAATCTCACGATTGTTAAGTCACATTCCACAACTACTGCGTAGTTACCTAGCAACTAAGTGGAGTCCTGCCTGTTACCTAGCAACCCCAGGAGAGTTCCAGTCCCTTTGGTCAGCTGGTTTTAATAATGTATGAACAATGGCTGCTGGAAAAGAAATGTTTTATTATTAACTTACCATCCAGAGACTTTTTAAACTAATTTAAATAATAAACTGAACTAAACATTCAATGTTTGATAACTAGAATCAATTGGAATGTTTGTTATTGAATTAAAAATTTATTTTTTTGTGGTAAAGTGTTTCAAGATGACATCTGCTGTGAAATGACATTATATAAATAAACTGGACTGAGTTAAATATTTGTACCAGAGTGTAATAAATAAAAACATGTTTTATTGGGTCTAATGAAAGTTTTCAAAGCAGATTGAACAGTGTTGGGGTTTCCGCTTGATTTGGCTTACACAGTTCAGTGACTTCATTTTCAAACTGTTAAAAACTGAGGAAAATACAGTGAGAAATAGTCTTTAGAAAAACATTAGTTTTGTCTGGATGGTGAGGCTAAATATTTAGCTTCTAGTGCCATCTAGTGGTCATGTTGACATGCTGCAACACAGTCTAGTGTCTGTAGGATTCATGAACTCTATCTATAAAAAAAAAAAATAACAGCAATATGTACTCCATAATAGTTTACTATTATTACCCAGACATTTTAAAGAAAATATAATCATGAGATGACACTGGGGTTTCCAACACATCTGGAGCAACATATGGAGTAAATTAAAACAAATTCCTTTTTAAAAGCCATTAACTAACAGTTAATTAACCACATCATGGGAGGGAAGGACACTAAAAATAATGTGGTTAAGTTTAATCAAAGGTTTTGTGGGCAGGAAGATCATGTTGAATCCTCAACAATTCAAGGTCATCTTTCAACCTGCGTTTCCATGGCAACAACAAGCCAGAGGTTAAACGTTTGCAGTTTGTGTTTGCTCCCAGCTCAATCTGCTGTCATAAATCACCGGTCACAGCAGATGACACAGAGCAGCGCAGCGCTGTGCTGCAAGGAGACTGAAAAATTAAAGGTCTGGGTCTGAAGCTTAACATCTGCCTCAAGCAGTAAAATTAAGATCACCTGATGAGTTCAGGAGATAAAACCTGAGTAAATATAAAATGCAGTTTCCAAATGATAATTTTAAAATTTTAAAACAGTTGGGAATTAATTTTTACAGCCACTGTGGCTGGTGTGCTGTATAGCTCAACAGTGTATTAGGACTACTATAAACAGAAAAAGCAATAGAATAAATTTCAGCCCAAAAAATTCAAAAATATTGAGGTTAATCTCACAAAATTCTAGAAAAATACTTGGAAATTTTAGGGCATGAAAAGTTGAAAATTTGCTAGAAAAAAACTCAGATATTTTGAGAGTAATCTAAGAAATTTCTAGAAAAACTGAAACATTTCTGAGTTTCACAAGTTGACATTTCCTGACTTTTGAACAAGGCTTTTAGATGTACTTTTGAATCCAGAAAATTACTGAAAGTCAAAATTTTTCTTAATCTCAAACTTTCAGATTTATTTCAAGCAAATTTTTGACTTTTCGGGCTCAGAAAGTTTTATGTTTTTCCTAGAAAAAAATAGGAAATTTTTGACTTTCTGAAGTGAAAATTCTTCTAGAAAAGCTAAAACAATGTAAGAATGATCTCAGACAGGTTTTAGAAAAAAAAACAACTAGGAAACTGCTGCGTTTGAAGTCAAAAATTTGCAAGAACAAAATTGAGATTAATCTCATAAAATGTTCAACTTTCGTAAGTTTTCTGAGTTTCAAAAGTAAAATATTTAGACATTTTTTAAACGCAGAAATTTCCTTGTTTTTTTTTCTAGAAAATTTCTGAGTATCTCGACAGAAGTCTACTGCTATTTATATATCTAAAATGGTCTTAATACATCATTGTAATATACAAATCATATGACCAGGCTTTATGTAGGTAACAGTGCGGCTTTAGGTGTTAAGTCCAACATGGTGTCCCAAGAATATACACCATGTTCCAAATTATTATGCAAATTGGATTCAAGTGTCATAAAGATTACATTTCTTGTTGTGCTATTAAATTTATAGATGGTATTGTGTGTCAGGGCTCTTTGAATCACTATAATTAATTTCAGAGGTAGGTTGATTAGTTTTCTGGTGAGCTTAATTAAAGGAAATCTACTTAAGAAGGATGTTCCACATTATTAAGCAGGCCACAGGTTTCAAGCAATATGGGAAAGAGAAAGGATCTCTGCTGACAAAAATCATCAGATAGTGTAGTACCGTATGACAAGGTATGAAAACATTAGACTGGTACTCCCTTTTTGCACATTTTTTCCTTCCACTCAACTTTCTATGAATTTGCTTGGAGACAGTACCCAGTGAACAGCCAGCCTCTTTATGCAATTTCATTCTTTAGTAATGAAATTTTATGGTTTATCCTCCTTGTGGAGGATGTCAATGTGGACCAAGTCTTCTTGTGTAGCCCTTTAGATAATATTTATGCATTAAAATACTTTTTTTTCATTTGCATTATGTGATATCTTCATTTTCTGATACACTGAGTTTCGGGTTTTCATCTGTATGCCATAATTACAAACTAAAGGCTTGAAATATTTAACTCTATGGCTAATTACCCTATATAATATTCACTTTCTGAAACAAAAGAAATTAAACTTTTTTCAATATTCATATTGTTTTAGACATACTTGTGATTCCAAGCAGCAGGAAATAGAGTCATCAGAGTTACTGCCTGTTCTTTTTTCCGCCATAGTGAAGAAGTCCTTTATTTATTTGCCTATTACCTGTACAATTTATGCTTTATCTTCCAGATGCACATGAAATATAATATTTTTGTTTTTTATATTAAAACAAGGATGATTTAAACGTATGTCTTCCTTTTAAATATGCTCATCAATACTAAAATATGTTTAATTTTTACAGTCTGTCCCAGACATCTCCATTGCAGTAATGACCGTCAATGTTATTTTTAGCTTTCATGTTCGCGCAACTGCGGCTTTTAACATTTTGAATATACATATTTAAAACCAGTAAACATATGTTTCCTACTTCCAATAGCATATTAGCACCGTTACACAATATCAGGATACAAAACGGAGCTTGTTTTACTAAAACGTAGCTTGAAATAAGTACAAACCGAAGCCAAAATGGCGCCAGCGGCGGTCCTTTAGCTTTTTCAGTCTTTTCATAGTTAAAAAGTGACAGAATATAGAGTTCACCAAACTATTTACACATCCACATTTAGCTGTGTTTCTTATAATATAGAGTCTCTACCATGTGTTTTTTATTCATTACTAACCTGTAAAATAGAGGGAAATAATGAGAAGGACGACAGAGGGAAGGCCTGTCATCTTCTATACTGCCTCACAGAGCACTGCGCCACCCCATGGCATGGGGGTGTAACTACAACTTAAACAAAGCAATCCCCCAAAGTGACATACTCTTTTTTTTAAACCAATATAATAAAATTAAAGTGATTACACATTAGTTTGTCTCTAAGACAACCAAAAATGACCAGAAAATGATCAGAATACCCTTTTTTTCTCATTAATAACCGCTAATTAATTTCTGCAGAGGTAAATTTGTGCCGTTTAAAAGCTAACAACAAAGCACCTTCCTTGTTCTTGTTACTCATCCCTAAATAGTTGATAAGTTGATGCTCTCTTGGTTTGAACAGGAAAAAAGGCAGATAAAGGAGAATTTGTCTGGTTTGCATAAATAAATGCAGGGCAGAATCGCTCTTTTATTCTGATTTAATCTGTCACTAGTGAATCCAAAACGAGAGAACAGGACACAAAAAAAAGAAAGCACAAGTAGATCTTGATTAATTCAATGTTTAACCCTCTTAATCCTCATAAGGATATGTTCCCATCACGTGACCTGCTTAAGCACATCTGTTCAATCTTAGTCCAAGGAGGCTTTTTTCTTAATGAATGTTAATGTGGATGTGATTTAAATTGTCAGATAAGGCAAACAGTAATTAGATGGTAAGAAATTCTTGTCCACCATATCTCCCCCAAGAACAAATCTGGTTTGTTTTATAAGTTAGTTGGAATTAAGTGTGCCTGCATCTCACCTTTTAACCTGATGAATTATGGATGCTTTGTTGCAACTTTCATCCATCAGGATGTTTTTTTAAAAGATTTCACCACACAAAACACAATGTGCGACTTTGCAGCTGAAGCTAATACACTTTTCCCCCTGCTGCATCCGAGGCAGAGCAGCATGTAATGTGAACAAGCGCTTTGAAAGTGCTGTCACATCTCACATCTCCAGGTGAACGGTCAGAGATTAGCAAGGTTAGCGGATGGGCCTGAAGGGAGGCACTGACAGAAACATGGCCGATCAATTTTCTGAACTCCTTCTCAAAGCCCCTTCGCTCCAGCTGCAACAAACCTCCCATCTTCCCACCTGAGGTTCGCCAACCACTTCTTGGCAGCAAGAAAAATGTGTTATGACAGACATCAGTTCCCCTCGGGGGCCGTAGTGTGCACAAAGTGAAGCAGTGAGATATATTTGTCACCATTAGCCAATCTCCTGGCTAATGGTGCATGAGGACGCTGTAGATGGGACATATTTAATCTCCTGAGCAGTTGGCACCAGGACTGCACAGTCCCAGTGAAACATGCACTTTTTGGCAATTCAAACACCTTTTAGTGAATAACAGAAGTAAAATATCTTTACTGACTTGTTAAAGCACCAAGTCCATGAGGAAGTCATGGGAAGTCATGACATTGATAAAGGCAATGCGTTGCCTTTATCAATGTCATGACGTTGATAAAGTTAGTAGGAAGATTGTTAGTAGGAACAATTAAAACGTTTTTGAAAACAGGAATAATGGGGATTTAGAAGCAATTTTCTGCAAGGTTATACACCATGTTTGTGCAGTTCAAATAAATTCTGTAAACTTAACGGAAACCTATTTTGCTAAATTAATATTTTGCCCATTTTTATACTTCCATATGAATTGCTTTTAAAAACAATGCAAGCGCTTAAAAAAACAAACACTCAGACATTTTTTTTTGGCAATAAGTTCATGTTTTTTGAGTTGTTTCAAAAAACTTCCGGGTTGTAACGTCACAAATCACCAGGTGCTGCCTGTTACCTAGCAACCCCAGCGGAGTTCGCCCGTTACCTAGCAACCCAAGCTGAGCTCCAGCATGTTTGGTCAGCTGGTTTTGTACAATTGCTGCTGGAAAAAGACAAGTATCGGTTGTGCAGAAGGCTCCACTTCTGCTTGTCAAAGATGTATGGTTATATAATTGTGCATCTCTCTGCATCTATTTTCAGGTCCGAGTGTAAACGTTGAGTCGAAATAACCTGAGAGAATTATCTTCTGTTTGAGCTTTTTGTTCTGGATGAGTTCGGATCCACATCTTTTAGTTTCTAATTATTGTTTGTTGATTCTGAATAAACCTGAATCGTGAGAAATATACAAAATTCCTCTTTTCATTTATGGCAGAATAATTATTATTTAATGGAAAGGAAATATTTACCGTTCAGATTGACTTTTAGAAACTATATTTAAACAATGGCTTAAAACACCAACAAAGAACACAAAGGGAAAGACTGACTCATTTCTATCATATCATTTGTGTACAGAATATTATTCCTTTAGATAAATCAACAAGATGGGTGCTAAGGTTTCCTCCAGTCAAATAATTTTTAGACTTACAACATCTCAAGGTTTAGTAACTATTTACCTGTTCTGCAGTGATGCAGTTGTTGCCCAACAGTGATATTCTGCCTCACACTGTGGTGTGCAAAGATTCACGGTTGTTATGGTTACGCATTTTCCACATCGAACCCTTAGCAGTCGATACAGAGTTCACCGAACACGTCAAATCACGTCCGGAGCAACCCAATGAATCAAAAACTCAGAACCTAAACATGTTTATTTTCACTCCACTGTTCCAGTTAGCATCTCAAAGTGAGGCGCCTGTTTCTGGGAGCAGGGAGGAAATCAATGCAGGCACTCGGGGAAAAAACAAATCAAATGTTCAGCATGCAGCTTCCAAGCCAAAAGAAAAAGTACAACCTCAGATTGCACAACATGTACAGTCTTTTGATTTTATATGTCCTTGGCTTTAACTATAAAACATACTGTGTTACTCAAAAAGCCAAGCTACAGATGTCAAGTCACTCTGTTTCTGTTTCTTTCTCAGTTTTTCTTTAAACGCCAGACTCTCGCAGCAGGAAGACTAATAGACGAGCCTTGAAAGTAGGACACAGATGAATTGAAGTTCTGCTTCTTACAGTGAGCGCTGTTCAGCTGCCTTGCTTGTTTCTTAGTTTGTGCACTTCTGCAAATACATCAAAATATGAACATCTTATTTTTCAGTCTACTTGACCGTAAAAAATGTAGTTTTTTGTCATGT
>NC_045693.1:4266343-4493808 GCF_003331165.1 Xiphophorus hellerii
TTTATTCTCACCTTCCCATACAAACCTAATACATAAGCAAAATCATTCATATAACAAAGTGCGTGAGTCCATTTGATACAAATCATTTTAAAATTATATCACTTAAAGGGGAACTAAGTTGCTAAATTCACATTTTGTACCTTTTTGCATTTTTATTTGGGTTTCCATTGTTTCTAAAACCAACTCAAACACTTAAAAGCACACATGTCCTTTTTTTAACATAGAAGGTTAGTGTTTTTTGGAGTCTGGAAAGTGAGCCCCTCTTGATTGCGCCGTTACCTAGCAACCCCAGCTGAGCCTAGCCTGTTACCTAGCAACCAAAGCTGAGCTCCAGGGCGTTTCTATTTCGATTTAAAGTGACAAGTGTCCCAAAAATATCTCATAGGCAGAATTTGAGCAGACTAAATTCTCATTGTCTAAGAATGATTTTGTAATAAACATGTTTTGTAAAACTTATAGTCTGAACCTGGTCAAGGAAGCTTGACAGGTCACATTTAAAAACACACAAAGTACAAAATGCTCCAAAGTTAAGAAAGCAAGCACTTGATTCACACTGGAAACTATCTGAAACTAATATCTCCACCAATCACGAATGGCTCCAGTAGCACAAAAAAGTCTCTTAAGTGCCTAAAAACATCTGTGATGAATTACTGCTAGAGGAATTTAATGAGTTTCACTTTTGTTTGGTGAGAAAATGTCTCGCAGCGAGAATCAGCTTGAACATTCAAGTCACAATAAACTGCCTGAGAACAAAATCTACAGCGTGGGCAATTATTCACAGGTTTAAAGATGAAAATAAATTAGAGTGAATCAAAGCCTTTCATATATCAAAGAATGAGAAATAATAAATTTAACACTATAGATATAATGAACCAGAGGCAAAGCTTTGAGGCAAATACCTTTAAAAAATACATTCATACACTGCAAAAACACAAAATCTTACCAAGTATTTAAGGTCTAGTTCAGAGGTGTCCAAAGTGCGGCCTGAGGGCCTTTTGCGGCCCCTAGACTGATTGTGTGGCCCTTGATTTCAGTACAAGAAAGATACAAATTTGGCCCCCAGTTCAAGTATTTAATGTAGATGAACACTTTCTATCTTTAATTAGAACAAAATTAAGAAAAACAAGTATTGTCTATAACTCCAAGGATTTGCTTTTTGCAATCTCCTCAAGAATTTTTACTCGAAAGCAAAAGTTGCTTCACCCAAATCTGCTTATATTAAATTGAATAAACTTTACAAAATAAAAGAATGACCTAAATCCTGATTTTATTTATCAGAATTGATTGGGTTCTATTTTTTTTCAATTGATACCTAGAAAGTTAGCAACATTATTTTAATAAGGCAAACCTGCAGAACACGTTTTAAGTTTTAGCTCCTTTTCCAGCAACAAATCACTTTGTAAGAAACATGTTTTGTATAACCTATAAATCTACTTCATTTGTTTAATTTAAGTATTGTGTGTTAGTTTCTTATTGACTTGGTACAAATATTTTATTTTTGGCCTTTGAGTCCCTTTGACTTGGCAATTTTAGCCAATTTAACAGTTTGGACACCCCAGGTCTTGTTTCTAGTATAAATATATTAGTACACTAGAAGTAAAACAGAACTAACTTACATGTAACTTCATGGAAAGACACAGGAGCTCGTTTTAATTAAATAATTCCTTATTATTGGTGAAAAAGTACAAGTTCCACTGGGAGATTATTTCATTTTGTGGGAAAAATGTTTTGTTTTGAGCGAAACAATCTGCCAGTAAAACTAGAACTCGGTTGCTAGGTAACGGGCTTGGCTTGGCTGGTGTTGCTAGGTAACGACTGTGAAATAACTGAAATAATCTGCCAGTGGATGTAATACTTTTTCATCAATATTAAGGAATTATTTTCTTAAACTAAACTAATTTATCTTTCTGAAAAGTTACTGGTAAGTTATTTTTGTCTTAAATTAGACAATTAGACCAAAACTACTCGGTAAGGTTTTATGTTTTTGCAGTGTATGTATTGTGTGCCACATTTATTCCAGGAAAATTGTTAAAAATAGAAAAAAAAACTAGAGGGCATTTTTCCAATTCACCTGGAAATAATACAACACATTTAACGATCTCTCATCAGCCTGCTGTGCGATAAGCTCGTTCAGACAAAAGCGCTCTGATGTCTTTCTTCGGGGGTTTCAGATTAACAGAGGTGCCACGAGTTCAGCGGAGCAGGTCAAACATTAACACAGCGGCGCACAGCAGCCTGCTGGACTAATTGACAGTTCAGGGAGGGAGCAGCGTTTTAAAGTGTCAAAGCTCCCGGCGTTAGCAGGTTGAAGGGAAAAACACCCGAGTGTGAAGAGAAGTATTTCTGAACTCTCCCAATTATCAGCTCTTGTGTTAATGTAGTCGCCTTGGCAGCGAGTCGACGCTGCAGCTGTTTAAAAAGGACTTTATGGATGTTACACAGGCAGCTGGTGAATGTAAATCAGAACAGAACAGCTTATTATAACTGAGGAGATAAATTGGGTGGAATGAATCAGACGGGTTTACAGTATAAAACATAATCTGAGTTATTTTCACATTGTCAAGAATAAAATAACACTGGTGATGTTAGAAAGTCCTTCCAACTTCAAATGATGAACCCAGATTATGTTGGAGCTTCAGGACCATACTAAGAAAAAATTTAAAAAATTTAATTAGGAGACTAAAGTCATTAGGAAAATAAAGTTACACAAGAATAACGTCAAAATATTAGTATAAAGTCATAATTTTACAACTTTATTCTGGTAATATTATGACTTTATTCTCATATAATTTTGACCTTATTCTTCTAATATTTTGAATTTATTCTTATATTATTATGACTTTATTCTTGTATAATTATGACTTTATTCTCCTTTTTTGATGTTATTTTTTTAATATATTTATTTTTGTATTATTTCGACTTTTTTTTCCAAAATATTTTGATTTTATTCTTTTTTCTTTATTCTCTTTATGAGATTATTTTTGTAATATTACAACTTTATTCTTATTTTTTTGTACTTTATTCTTGTAATTTTCTGACTTTATTCTCCTCCTTGTAATTTAATTTATTTTTATTTTGGCCCTGCTACTCCGTCGTGTTCAGATGGACAACCCTGTGCTTCATTTTTAAAGCACAAATCCTGCAGCTGTACTAGCGTGAAATTATCCTCGCTCCTCAGCAGTGATAGTGATTTTACTCAGAGTCCTTTCCAACTATTAAAATTCATTGACCTGCCGTTGAGCTTAGCCACAGGGCTCTTGAAAAATTCACTGAGCCGTTGATTACCTTTACATTGTGCAGGATATATACTGTGAGCCGAAATCCTCCTTTCATAAAACATAAGTATACACTCACTTTATGAGCTGGTGTTGTGAGGATAAAGTATGTCAGGTTATTATAAATTAGATCTTTTTTGACTTATTATGTATCCAACAACACAAAATGTCTCCAAATATCAACAAATTGTGTTAAATCAAAAATCTCTTCATCCAAATGTTCTTCCTGTATGTTTGTGTTCCTGAACCAAAACATAAGAAGAACAGTATTTGATTATATTCACTGTCTGACTGTATATAAATGATTTAACTTTCATCCACCCACTGCAACGTTCACTGCAAAAACCCAAAATCTTACCAACTATTTTTGGTCTAACTTCTAGTGAAAATATTTTAGTAAACTTGAAATAAGAGGAAACTGATTTAAAAGTAACTTTTCAGATTATTTCATTTATAACGAGATGATTTTCCCATGTTATAAGTTAATTTATTTGCCAATGGAACAAGTACTTTTTCATCAATATTAAGGAATTAGTTACTTAAACTGAAAAGTTACACTGTAAAACATTTGAGCCACATTTAGTTGTGCCTACTGTCTTCTACTCTTTAAGTCAAATAAATTCAACGAGTTTTAGACTTTGAACCTAAATGTGTGAAAGATAAACTTACGGTAGTAAGTTGTGTTAATTTTTAATTAGATGTATCAAACCTCCAAGAGTTTTTAGGATAGCACTTAAAAAAGAGTGGGAACTATTTCCCAGAATGCTTAGCGACGTGTTTTGTATCCTGAGTGCGTTACATTGTTCTACACACTTTTGAGTGTTATTAAGGCAAATGTTTATTTTAATGTCCTGTTCTCACTAAACGTTTTTGGGTAGAATTCATTGTGATGTTTAATAAAATTCATTATTAGATCAGACATCTTGTTCATGCAGTTTGGAACAAAAATTTTAATTATTCAGAAGTAAAATAAGTAATTATTTTATCTTGATATTGTGAGTGGAAATAATAGAGAAATGTGTGGATTTTCTTGAATGCAGCATTAAGTTAAAACTCAATTCAAGATTAATGAACTTAAAAAACCAAACAGTGTTTGGACAACTTATTTCTTGTTGTTAAATCAACTTCATGAACTTTAATTTCTGAGTTAAAACCAAAACAATTTCCTTGTTGACTTAAATAGCATTTTCAAGGCGGCAGGTGGACTTTCTTTTTCCAAGTTAAACCACCTTCAAATATTTTACAGTGTACTTTCTCTTCAAAGCAAATCATCACCTAAACCGTTACTAATTGGAGTTGGAGTCTTTATTTAATGTTTGATTTTTCTTCCTGAGGTTCCCATTGTTTTATCCATTGAATGCAGTGTTATAGTTGTAACATTGTCACTGTTTTGGATGTGTAGTTGGATAAATAACAGATTTAACTATTTCTAACGTGGAAAAAAGTCATGAACTAGAAGGTAAACCACAACAGATCCTCTTTTAAATAAATAAGCCGCCACATCAAGCTGCCCCAGTTAGCATTGAAACATGACACAATCCTGTCTGACTTGCTTGCAAATTTATAATTGCACCTATTAAATACTGCATTGTAAGCCTACATGGTGTTCTGGTTAATATTACAAGGTCATCAGTGTATCAGGTGACCCAGGAGGGTAAAGGTGTTTTTTCTTTACCTTATCAAACACTGAGCCCTGCAGTTCAGCTGAGTGGCTTTCATGAGGATCTTTAGACAGATTTAAAACATCCTGTCTGTCTTCTTTCCCATTTACCAAACAGATTTAAAATTGGATCTGTTTACTCCACACAACCTGCTCAGTTTTATCCTGTTGAGAAAGTCAAGCTTGGTTCGCCCATTTCATCAATCCAGACCAGTTTTCAACACCATTTAGACATCAGGAGACGAATTTATCTCTATTCAACCACTTTTAAAATTTAACAGAAAAGAAATAACCTTTATTGCCCCTCAGTGCACACTGAAAAAATGATTCTGTGGTGAAGTAAATTTAACATAACTGACTCTGTGAAATCAACAATAAAAATTCAAGTTAATATCTTTACGCAAATATATGAAGCATTGAGGTCAAAAGTATTTGTTCAAGATACAAAATATATTTTTCAGAAGATAAATTGTTTAAGTACCAAGAGCCTATGTTGTTAAGTTTATCCACAGAACAAAAAACAATCTTGTTATCTTTACTGTATTTAAAAACACCAAATATTACCCATAAGCCATCAGGGTTTCCAAGCAGCAATGGACCAGCCATGATTTTGAGATAGCTATTTAATTTATGACAGCCAAACAAAGGTTATCAAGTTATTTTAGGTTTGCAATACTTAAATCACACAACGTAACTTCAGTTGTTTTTATATGTTGTAATAATTGATTTTGTTTAGGACATTGGTTTACATGTGACAGTAGGGATTGGCCAGCAAGGTATCCCACAATGCATTGTGCCTCTAGCAGCAGCAGCAGCTAATTAAACCACTTTTTTATTTGTCCGAATAATTTTAAGATGCTTAAGGCGAAAACATCAGTTCATCAGGAATGAAGCAACATTCAGAGCAGTAGAGCAGTTTTTAGCATTTACATTTACACACATTTTAATGAAATGATTGTTTTACTGAAAAAAGTAAACAAACTATCACTGCTTTCCATATTTTTTGGAAAGCAGAAAATATGGCTCAAATGTTGACAAACTTTCTGTCAAAGTTTGAGCAAATAAACAAATAAAAACCAGGAGCCAGCAAATGTTTCAATCAAATATTTTCTTTTTAAGTAGTTTCTAGTTTAAAAGAAATTAGGCTTTGATTGTTAAACATACTAATGTTGATAAATTTGAGTATCAACATACTCAGATTTATTAAGCTAAATCAGACGTTTTACAGTGTACTTGCAAACTGAATTTAAAGCTGAATAATGTATATTATTGAGCTTGTTTTAATTTAGGCCTGACTGTACGGCTGAATCCTTTTTGTTATATAAAACTCTTATATTCCTTGGGGTGAAACGTGTTTTGCTCTTGTCACTTCATCTCAACAGGCTGACAGTGAAGAAGCATCTGTATCGATTTGACGGCGCCCTCGCCTGACACGCGAACAAATCCAAACACGCAGCATCAATTTCTTCTGATTCCCGACTCCTTCCACCTCAGCTTTAATTTGTAGGTCAGGGGTGTACAAACTTTTTGTCAGATGGGCCGAAATCATAGTCAAAAGGACTCAAGGGCCAAAAAAATACATTTTTACCCACTCAACAATAAACCAAACATGCAACACTTTAATTAAACAAATAAAGTAGTAAGGTTGTTGCTGGAAAAGGATGTGTAAATTATTCTAGATTAAAAACTTAAAATGTGTTCTGCAGATTTGCCTGATTAAAAATAATGTTACTAATTTTCTAGGTTTCAATTGGGAAAAAAAAGAACACAATTTAACCGATTCTGATGAATAAAATCCAGATTTATGTCACTCTTATGTATTTAGCCAAATTTCTTAAATTAATTAAAAGCAGATTTGGGTGTAAAAGTCTCTGTAAAAAGTTAATCTGTTGTGTTAAAGACAATATTTTACTTGTTTATGTTAATTAAAGATAAAAAGTATTGAACTGGAGTCCAAATGTGTATTGTTATTGAACTGAATTCGGACCGCACACAATTAGTTTAAGGACCGCAAATGGCCCCCGTGCCACACTTTGAGCACCCCTGTAGACAATTACAGCTGAATTGTAGCTTCCATTTCTGATGTAAACTGATTTGTTTTTAAAAACTATCTGACTTTCTGCTTCCAAATTTTTAATTCTGTTAAAAATGAAACATTCTGTTTCATGGATATTAAAATTTACTCATGTTGAACTTTTCATGTGCAGAAACCTGCGATAAGCAAACATAGAACAAACAAATCACTTTAGATAAGTACAAAATGAGCATGTGTGTGTGTGTGTGTGTGTGTGTGTGTGGGTGTGTGTGTGTGTGTACCAGGTTTTCATATCCTTATGGGAACCTATTTCTGTCTACAATGTCGGTTTATGGGGACCATTGCTCCTTGTGGGGACATTTTCTTGGTCCCCATGAGGAAATTTGTTGTTTTTGGGTTAGTAGTTAGGTATGTGATGGATAGGGTCAGGGTTAGGATTATGGTAAGTATTAGGCTGTAGAAATTAATGGAAGTCAATGTGAAGTCCCCACAAGTGATGAAAACACGATTGTGTGTGTGTGTGTGTGTCACAGCTCATTAGAAGTGTGAAGATGGCAGCTGCAGCAGGGAGCTGACTTTTATTCATCTCCTTTTCTTCCTCCAATGGAGGAGGAGGAGGATCTGAGGAGGAAGGGAAACCGAAACGCAGCGACAGGAACGGAGCAGGGAAACTACTGGATGCAGAATAATTTTAAGATTTATCGTGATGCCTCTGCTGTGAATGGAGATAAGTTATCAACATATTCAAGACTGGGGTTGTTTTCCACGTCCTCAGAGTGGGTTAGCAGTAAACTTGGAAACATTTGTTGACATTATTTAAATCTGCAGTGTGTAACTTTTATAAAAAAAATATTTTCCTACATATTTGTTAAAGTATTTTTACTGCACTGTAATTTTTACTTTTACTTGAGTAATTTTATTATGAAGTATTTCTACTCCTATTTGAGTTTCTGGATTTTCTACCTACTGAATGAAAAACAAACATATTTTAGCCAAAAATTCACCAGATGCAAACACACACCTACAGTTTTTGTTAAAGTTTATTAGTTTTATATTGAAAGAAACTGATTTGGAAACATTTTCTTTGTGTGTGATTTTGTTATTTTTTGTTATTTCTATGAATTATTGTCATTTTTGTCCTTAAAATGCCAAAATTTCCACTGACCTTTATGTTCTGTGTGATCATGTACTTTTAAATATTAAATGATTGATAATTTGATTAGTTACTCTGTACTTGAGTAGACTTTTTAACTGTTATATGAGTAATTTCTTGGATGACTACTTTTTACTTTTACTTCAGTAAAAATATGTTGAAGTAATGCTACTCTTATTTGAGTAATATTTTGGGGTATTTTACCCACCTCTGGGTAGATAATCTGTAAAAAAAAAAATCAAGCCCCTCCACCATCTCCCAGTGCTAGCTAGAAGCAACCAATCAAAGCCAGGAGGCGGGTCTTAGCGCTGACAATCACCCTCCGCGTAGCTCTCTGCTTCACTGAAGCTAGCAGAGCCTGTCATGAATGCTAAGGCTAGTTAGCATGGTGGTGGATAAATGATTTTCTTCATCTGCACATACATGAGTATGATTGACAGCTCTAAGCCCCGCCTCCTGGCTCTGATTGGTTGTTTTCAGTGCATTTCTTCAAACAGCAAGAGTAGCTCAGAGAGGACAGATTATCTGACATGGTGACAGTTTTAACAAATAAGTAAAAAACATATTTTTTGTTAAAGTTACTGCAGCTTTAATGCAGATACTGATTTTTAAAAACAGTGATTATCTCTTCTGTATGTTTGTTCTGCTCCGCCTCCCTTTGCTTCGTCTTCCTTTCTGACCTTGTCTCCAGGAAAGTATATTATCATCATTATAATCACCAGTTTCACACAGTTTATGGACAGCCTGCTGTTAAAGCCTGGGTGTGTGGATATGGAAAAAACGCTGCAGCGGTGACACACAGTTTCCAATTATCTCAGATCAACACTCTTTTTAAAACACAAACCTGTGATTTTTTTCCTACAGAGGCAGTGTGTGTGCACATAACTGACCCGCAGCATCTATTCAGAGATGATAGTGGATACCAACAGATGCTGCCTGCATTTTAAAGCTTTCAATAAGTAAATTGCTATTTACAGCTTCTGTAACGTGGTGCAGCATTTACACTACCAGCCACATTCACCCATTCATTGTTCGTCTTCTATAGATTATGTGACTGGAAATAGTAAAACCAGGAACAAGCAGATGACTATGTGAAGGAGCCATTCGCTGCATTTAGATTACAAATTTGAGCAAAACTTTGATTACTCACTAATGTTGAAAAAAAAGACACAATTTCACATTTACGGTGTTTCAATTGAATAAGAAACACAATTAAAATCACTTTTGAATAAGTGTATTCATGTGATAAGTTGTTAAAAAAAACATCCTGCGCCATCATCATAAAACTACTTCCTATCATCTTCTTTGTCGTTTCTGCCAGTAGTAACATCCTGATGTTGATCAGACCCATCCATTTCTTTGGCACAAAGAAAGTGTTTCCATCAGTTTTGTGATAAACACAAATTTTGGCACAGCTGAAAAATCACCTAATTCTAGCGCAAAAGCTCTTTATCAAAATTTCTTTCAAAATTGGCATGTTTCTGTTAAAGCTGCAGAAACTAGCAGTTTCTGCAATTTTATAAAAATTAATTTTTCTACATATTTGTTGAAACTGTCATTGTGTTGTAACAGTATGGCATGAGACTTCTCCCATTGAAAACTAGAAACAACCAATCAGAGCCAGGAGGCGGGTCTTAGCGCTGTCAATCACCTCTCCCTGTGGTTACACTGCAGTAGCCTCGCATTTTGTGAATGCTCAGTGTACTTAGCATAGCCACTGATGACGGCAGCCAAACAGCTTTCCTATAACGGTAAGTTGCTTCTCTGCAGTGAGTACATGAGGATGTTTGACAGCGCTAAGCCCCTCCTCCTGGCTCTGATTGGTGCATTTCTTCAGACGAGCTTTTCACAGATTATCTGTCCCACAGCCAACTGTCACAACATGGCGACAAGTTTAACAAATATGTAAAATAACATGCTCTTCATATCATTTACATACTGCAGCTTTACAAGAATTTATTTTATCTCATTTGTACAATAATGAGGTAAATGGAAACATAGCTGTAGTTCACAGTGAAACTGATATAGATGTGGGCTGAAAAGTCACCCAGAGAAGAAGAAGAAGCTATTTCCTCAACAGCAACTCTAAAACCAGATTACAGTTTGCAAACGCTTTCAGGGACACAAACTCTCACTTTTAGTTTCTGAGAAACATGTTGATGAAACTAAAATCAAGGCATAACACGAGGGAGCATGCAAGCCCCTTTTCAACTTCACTTCCTGGAAATCTTGATTGTCACTTCTCTCTATGGTTCATCTGCTTCTGCTCTGCCTGCGTAGTTTCTCCCCACTAATAAACCTGAGCGGTTCCTCTTCACCGTTGATTGCATTTCCATGTAAACCTCCCAGTGGATTTGACTCAAGCGCCTCACATTTGTTTAGTGTGAAGCAGCTGTGAGCGCAGGGAATTTCAGATTTGAAGACGTTTCTTCATAGAAGAATCTTTCAGGAATCAGCGAGTTTAACTGCAATGCTAAACGAGAGCAGAAAATAAAAACCCAGACATATTTAACCCGAAGCCGAACAGCCGATGTGGTTTCCTGGTGGTTTTTGTGAATGACATTACAAATTTCCATCCAGGATTTAGTAAATGTTTTTTAGTTTTATTATTATAGTAGTTATTTATCAAAGAACTGAACAAATGCGTCAGATAAATGTTCCTCACAACCGCACAATGGAAGTGAAATATCAACATTGCTGTTTCCGAGCACACTTTTAAGATATAAAAATAAAAATAAAAAAAGTGAATCTCCTCCCAAAAAACCCTAAAATTTTGAGATTAAGCTCCAACAGGCCCGTCGTTTGTAAAAGACTTTAAACGTTATTAAAACTTAAAGAAACCACCCTGATAATCTCTCCTATAATTATTTAATACGACACTGCAAAAGCACAAAATCTTCTCAAGTAAGACCAGTCTCTTGTGCTAATATCTTAATTCACTTGAATTAAGACAAAACTAATTTATAAGTAACTTTTGAGTAAGACATACGAGCTTGCTTTGAGTAAATAATTCTTTAACATTGGTGAAAAAGTTCAAGTTAAACTGGCAGATTATTTCAGTTACATAACCTCTAAAAATGTCTTGCCATAAGTGAAATAATCCGCCAATGGAACTAGAACTGGGTTGCTAGGTAATGAGCTGCTGGCGTTGCTAGGTAACAGCGCAGAGTTACATGATTGTGAAATAAGCTAGTTTTGTCTTATTAGAAGTGAACTAAGATATTTGCACAAGAAACTAGACCAAGGATACTTGGTAAGATTTTGTTAATTATTTTATTAAATTGTTAATTTGTTTTTATTTTTATCTGTATGACTGTATTCCTAAATTTATGATCAATTGATTTTATGCTTGGAATGTATTTTTTCTACACTATTTGTAAGTTGTTTCTTTTATATCTTTGATCTGTTTTGTAATTGTGGAAACTAAACAACATTTTGTGAGCTTCAAAGGTCAAAAAATTGCAAAAAAAAAAAAACCCTAAGAAATTGTAAGTTTTATCTCAGAAATTTTCAGGAAAAATCTTGGATGTTTCGGAGTTTTAAAAGTCGGCACTAATAAGACATCATACACTTCCTCATAAGGCACAGCAACAAACTTCTGACCAATCAGACGACACTTCACACAGACCGCTGCCGAAATAGTTCGACTCAGATTTTTTTGTGTGTCAGCTGTTATTTCCACAAAATTATAACCAAGCAGTTTGAATATCTTTAAATAAAAATACCGGAGTAAAAGCAACAGCTGAGTTTTGTTTAAACAAGGCCTGAAGCCCCAGATCCAGTCGGAGCGCATCATTATCACAGACTGCAGGGAAATGTTTTGGTGTTGTTGTGCAGAGATTCAGATGTAGGTGGAACATCACACATGGGCTTAATTTCATATTGAAAGTGTCACCTATTCTGCAGCCTACACATAAACTCATCAGATGGAAATGCATTTAACCTCCCACACAGGCCAAGGAGACATGATGGGAATGACAAGCACTGCAGTCACATGTAGGGAGCCAAACGCAGCGTTAGCATCAAAATGCTCATTTTTCTGAGCTGGAAAATCTCCAAATCTTGGTAATACCAACCTAAATAAATCACAGCTGCTCATTTTCATCTATGAAAAGGAGATGAGAAAAAAAAATTTCTGACGCAGAGAGCTTGATGTTGTGATTATGAGGGGAGTGCTAGAGAGAGATTATTGATCTAAGTGTTGAAATAAAGAAAAACAATTATTTAGTAGCTAATAAACCTTTTTCAGTTTTTCAGTAAATGTTGGTTCAGTCTTAGTGTTTCTTAAATTAACTCAATCTTTAATTTACTGCCCTAAACTCAAGACAAGTGTAAGCAGGGCATTCTGGGTAAATACAGCCAGAACAAACGCATTAGCCTAGCGCTAGCAGGCTAAATGGCTCGTGGTTTTTTACAAAATAGAACAGCTAAAATCTGACGCTAATCCATTTTTGTTTACATTTCATGATGAAGAAAGTTGAGCTCAGTGTCTTCTTAGGAGGTTTTGTGTTGTTTCCTTCAGTGGTTCTTGGTGCAGCGCCCCCACAGGCCAGGAGGGGAACAGGTTTTTAAATTAGTTTGAGAAAAAAAAAAATTGCAACATAACAAATGTTGCAATTTTGATCCCCAATCAAATTGAGTCTACCAGATTATCAGGTGTGAAAACAACCTTAGAAACGCTCTCCGATGAACATAACTGAACAAGTTAATGATCAAAAAACCTGAGAATTACAGCAATATCAGCAGTCTAACTAAAAACCACATAAATATCACACTTCTGAGGAAATCTTTAGTTTTTTCTTCATGTTTCTTGTTTAATTTTCAGACAGTTTTCTACTTTGTTAGGCGCCTGAATCTCCTGATGCAGTGAAGCGTTTGTCACTTTACGCCTGCTGACAGAACGTGACAGCAGGCAGCTGTCATGTGCTGAGGGTAATCAGCAGCATCCACCTCTAAGCTTTATGTTCTGCTAAAAGATTACTATCTCGCTCAACATTTATCTTTAACATGGACCTGTGTTACTCAGACAGGCAATTTCCTGCACAAAGCAGCTTCCCTTTTGCTTGAGCACATTATTCCTGCAAAGACTTTGCTTTGTTTGACTCAGAAGCTAAGCTGAAGTAAAAATTTTACCTTGCATGAACACACACCTGCTGTTAGAGAGAATGACTTCACTGGAAAGTGAATGATACCAACTATATAAGACCATTACCGAAAAGTTTCCATCTTTCCACCTTCCAGTTTTTCTGTATTGGTCACAAAGATCTACATCAGTATAAAAGCCAATAAAAGTTTATCTAACTCACCAAATGTATTGTAAAGTAACTTTTGAGTGCACAGCACCTGAAATCTAACAGCCTATGAAGTGTTGCAATTGTGATAATGTACACTTTGAAATTTCTATGATGATTGCACGTCTATATATAGTGCAGCTGTGATGAAAACGGTGCTTACAAAAGGGTTTTTACTTTGGCTGTGAATGTTCAGTTGGTAGCATTGCTTCCATTTTGTCATAATTAGTTTTGTTTTTAATTGGAATCTGTTGTTGATTAATTTCATTTATGGTGTTCCATACAAATTTATTCCTTGTTATTTTTGTACTTCTAGGTTTCAAATGTGACCAATGACCGGCTTTTTCATGGCAGTCTGAAAAACACAAAATCTGAATAAGATCGTTCTTCTTCTTCGCATGCAGGTCGCTTTCTGGGCATAAAGCGTTCACATAAGTCAGATTACTTCTTTGTTTAATTAATATGATAATTATAGCATCAAGACCTGCTGTGTGAACATTGCCGTAGATTCTTACTCTTCGGTTTTGTTTTCACTGGTAATGTCTGCTATTCATCTCCCATGTGTTTTATCATCAGAGTTGTATACAGGAGTGCATGTGCATGCGTGCGTGGACGTGCACACGCGCGGGTGTGCGTGTGTGTTTCTACCTTTCTTCTCTGCAGGTTGTGACTGGCAGGTGGGATCTTCACCATTACCATCTGCAGAGCTCACCTTGTCCCTAACAAACCAACGTGTGAGATTTTGATGAATTTGTTCTCACTGGTGACAGCTGGCAAAGTGAAGAAACAATGAAGAACTGTTTGAACATTGTTTTTTTTAAAGTAGCAGCAGGAGTTTGACATAACATACAGTCTGTGTTTTACACCTTTTTGTGTCAAAGTTTTCAAAAAGTTACACGCAAGAACGTTCACAGGTTTTCTGTTACAATTAAAAGTTGTATTTCTGACAGTTTTTGGCTGCCAACAATAGTACTTCCAGTTATTTAACTTTTTTGTAGTTCAAGTCCAACCAAGTACCACAAATTAGTTGTATTTTCCTTTTGACCTTGTGTATTTGAGAGCAATTCCCCCAAAATGTGAAAGCCATTTGCTAACAGCTGCGTTTCCATTACAAATTTGTGCAAAACTTTGTCAATATTCTGCTAATGTAAAACAAAAACAGTTTTGCAATTGTGGTGTTTTCATTAAAGAAGAAACACAATTAAAATCTCATGTGAATAACACTGTTCACATGATTAAGTCATTAAAAAACAAGCTTTGCCATCATTCTTCAAGTACTTCCTGTTGTCGTCTTCTTTGCAATTTCCGCCAGTAGCAACATCTGGTTGTTGATCATGTGATTCCATTGAAAATAAACCGATTTTGATACGGTCATAAAATAATAATAATAAACACCTCATCTTAGCATCAAAACTTATTTTTTTCTTTTCAAAACTGTTGTGTTTCCATTAAGCAGATTTATTTTCGGAATGTCAAATTGCTAATTAAACAGTCAACGGTTAACTAAAGTTTCTAACTGTTGGATCCATGTGATTTTTTTTGTCTTTTGGGCTTAAAAAACTTTTGACATAACACTTGTGTGCTTGTATATGTTGGTTAAAACACATTTTTCTGCGTGTTTAATGGAAGAACTCTTGCTTTATGCTGCTCTGTCTTGTGTTTCTGATGATGAAATTCCAGGAATAATGGATTTTCCTGCTGCCAAGCAGCTCATGTTCCCCAGAGAAAATGAGAAAACATCAAAAGATCATCCAAAGTTGCTGCTTTTGCATCTTGTTCTCCACGCAGACACTCCCAACTCAAGCTTTGATTCTCCATCATCTAACAAGTTCCTAACAAAGTTATGAGCTTCAAACGAGACTCTGACTCAGCGCTGCGTCCAGGAAGTCGAGGCATAATGCATTAAAGATGAGCCAATTGTCTCCAACCTGGCTTTCTGCTGCTTTGGCACTGAAACAAGTTCAGCTTTCCATTTTCTGACATTTGACTTGGATTTTTATTTGATTAAGCCTCCCTCTTACTTTGGTTAATATACAGATGAAGAGTAGGGGTCAAATGTCATCCATGCTAAAATGCTTCTGCAATGCCACCTGAATTAATCACACATGGTGAATCTTTGACCCTCTGCTCATACCATCATCACAGCTGCAAAACTTAAAGGTGACCTATTATGCTTCCTTGAACAAGTTATGATTCATGACATTTTTTGCACGTTTTAGCTGATTTAAGGCATCTTGTCACTTTAAATCCAAATAAGCTGCTGCTGGCCACGCCCCTCAACTCATCATTTACGCTCGCATGTGAAAATGGCTGCCAACAGATGCGCAATTATACAATTGCACACCTTTAAAAAGCAGAAGTGGAGGCTCTTGCACAACCGATAAGAATGCAACAAGGGGTTTCTGGATGGTGAGTCAACAACGAAACATTTGTCTTTTCCAGCAGCCATTGTACAGCAGACCAAATGTGCTGAAGTTGCACTAGGGTTGCTAGATAACGGCTGAGCTCGGCAGGAGTTGCTAGGTAACGGGCAGAACTCTGCTGGGGTTGCTAGGTAACGGGCAGTGCCTCCTGATTTGTGATGTTACATTCTGTAGGTTTTTGAAACAGCAAATTTTCCAGAAACCCTTAATTTATTGCTAAAAAATCGGCTGGGTGTTTTTTTAAATGCGTGGATTGTTTGTAGAAGCTGAAAAAACCCAACAGCACAAAAATGTGCAAAGTGTAACTTTTTTTCAGAATTTAGGAGCTAACGCAACTTAAAGTACATAATCCCTGAGGACCAGAATGGAAATAGTTTGGTTTTTTATTATAGTTCAGTTTTATTTCATTGTCACTTCTTGTTGGTCTAATTCAGTTGGTTTTAATTAATTTTTAGAGTGTGGTTGCTAGTTTGTATTAGTTAGCATTCATTAAATATTGTTTAGTTTTTAGTAGCTTTAGTTTTTTCATACATTAGTTAATTTTTAGGTGCAGAATTGAAAAAGGTGAAAGTGATTATGATTATATTTACATCAGTTGGGTCATGAATACTCAACAGAAAATAAAATTTTCAAAAATTGGATTAAATTATTGTTGAACAACCGATTGATTCTAAGCTAGCCCGCCATTTTTGTGGGCTAGCTTACGCATGAGGAGGAAGATGGGGCGCCATAATTTGCAGACAGCTGCCGATAACTGCTTGTGTTGGAGGAAAAAATCAATTTCACATCAGTTTGAAAGGCTATTAAAAAGATTCATAAAGCGGAAAACTTAGGATGTTAAATCTATAATTTCAGTGTAGTGTTGCAAACGCCCAATATAGGTCCAGTTAGCTAAAGGTTTTCCCCATTAATGACCAGTATTATTTATTTTAGCTAAGGAAAATGCTTTCTCAGTTCCAGTTTTTGTTGTTTTGTTAGTTTTATTATACTGTATTTTTCTATAATAACCATTCTGTGAACTACACTGAGGTTGGGTATGAATACTTTTGGAAAGGATTTCCCTTTGGTTACCTTTTTCTTCCAGAGTTTTCTAAAGGATAACCGGTTCTGTAGCAACAAACGGAGCGGATATAAGCGGTAGACGGACAGAAGAAGCAGCTGTAATTGTTTTTGGTTGCCACACCTCAAGGTCTGTATTTCCGTTCTGCCGACTGCAAATCAGTGACAGACATTTTCTCTGGCTTCAGAAGGTTGCTGATTCTGCTGAGGGATGCCCAGAGCGATTGATTGGTTTTGGACAGAATCGACAGCCATCTATCCACTCTCAGAGGGTGATGGAGCGGAGGTGACACTACAGGGGGACATGCAGGACGTCCATCTGGTGGCTCAGCAGCTAAAGAGGCTAAAAGCTAACAGTCAGACATCATATCTGAATTTAAACTCACCCTCTTGTCCAGGTTCTTAGCTGTTTTTGTGAATTAAAATATATCTTCAGAAAGTCCAAAAATGTTCAGCTTCCGACTCTGTTTGGAAAAGTTTTTATACCTCTTGAATTTTTTTGAATTTTAATGTGAAACAATAAAACAAAGTGAAGTAGAATGAGGATTAAAGATGATTCAAAAATGTTTTTATAAATAATCACACACAGTTGGACTGTAATTAGCTGTTAGCAGTCATCAGGCTACTCAGAGAAATGAATACTTTGCACACCACACTTTTCAATTTTTTATATATAAAAATATGGTTGTAAAGTGACAAAATATGGAAAAGTTCAGGAGGTCTTAGCGCTGTCAATCACCCTCCGTTCGATGCTGCTCATGCTGGAGCTAGCATTGCCTGCTGTGAATGCTAAGGCTAGTTATAGCGATTGATGACAGCAGATAAATGGTTGTCCTGTAATGGTAAGTTGCTTCACTAGCATTAGCACATTTAGTAGAAAGTACCTAAGGTTGATTGACAGCACTAAGACCCTCCTCCTGGCTCTGATTTGTTGTTTTTGGTCCATTTCTTCAAATTTCTTCCTCCACCTTCTTCAGCTAGAAGGTGGAGGAGTTTGATCTTTTCAACAATTATCTGTCTCATTAAAATGTCATGACAAAGTGACAGTTTTAATAAATATGTAAAATATAGGTATATATATTTTATAAAAGTTACAAAATGCAGCTTTACCAACAGTTTTTCTTTGACTGATCTAGAACTCTAGATCTCCAGAAAATTCCCACACAGAATTTGCTGATGCTCACATTGCATTGTGAAGCCAGTCAACATGACAGAACCACAAAAAGCATCTAAAATGGTTTCTGTTTGCCGATATCTGAGTAACTCGCTCCCACAGGTGAGCTGAAACACAATATTGATGGAAAAAAAAGAGGTGTAAGATTTTCCACTTGAAAACATTCCTCGACTCAGAAGACTTTTGAGTGGGAAGGTTTCACTCTGAAGCCAAGTCTGCAGCTGCTCTGCCTACATCCTGGTTCTGCTGTTAGGTAACACCTGCAAATGTTCAGCTAGGCAGAAATTAAAGTAAGAATAGCAATCAACATGTTTTTACTCAAATAAAGGTAAAATGTAGCCATCAAAGAAATTACTCAGGTAAAAAAGTACTGATCAAATGATCAATCATTTAATATTTAAAAATTACATCATCAGATGGACCAAAATGTAAAGTTAAGTGGAAATTTTGCTATTTAAACAATTAAAATGGTAATCATTCATATAGGTAATAAAAATTAAAAAATTCAGGCAAAATAAATGTTTAAAATAAAAAACTTCAGAAACTTTAACAGAAACTGCAGGTGTGTTTCTGTGTCTGGTGAATGTTTGGTTAAAACATGTTAGTTTTTCATTCAGTGGGTAGAAAATCCAGAGATTTTATTCAAGTAAGAGTAAAAATACTTCAAAATAATATTACTCAAGTAATAAGAACTAAAAAAAAATAAGTAAATATACTTTGTTCAAAGAAGTAACTCTAGTAAATGTAAGTTGTGTTAATTTGCAGTTAGGGGAGCTTGTTTAAAAAATGTCCGTCATTCTAATATCCAATAACACAGAGCTGTCTATTTTCACATATATTCAATCTTACCTTTTTTCATTTTCTGTATTTTTAGCCTGCTTGGGTTTCCATCAATATAAAAACTTTAATAAATGGAATTTTGCTCGTGCAGAATCTAAATTAGAGATTATCAAACCCAAGAAGGAATGATTTTGTTGTGTACAGCCTGCGGGTCTTTCTGTTGACACGTCACATGAAAACACCCAATTTTCATTCAAGAGATTAGATTCATCTTTGTCCCTCAGCTCTGTCTGCCGTACTATAAAGTAAAGGGAGCTTTTGAATAATTCAGCAGCAGCTGTTGTTAGAGTAGTATCTTATTTTTGTAGGTCAACACCCTTACAAAGAGAATGGGATATTTCTAAAGAAAAGCAAGAATCACACGCAATAATAAAACACAAGAAGACGTCTAAGTATCGCTATGTCAGCAATCTGTCCAGGTTCTGAGTGGAACAATCAAAATATCTTCTTCAAAACATGTTTCCAGATTAAATCACCTTTACTGCTGCACCATTATTATCCATGATTTGTCAGAGCAACTTAATTAAAAGTCATTGGTTGAAGACCACAAGCCGTTTCTCCTGCTAACACTGGACTCTCTTGTTTGTTTTGGTTGTATTTACCCAGAATGCCCTGCACTTATAATCCACTTCCTGCTTTTGGAGCTTTTCAGTCCGCTTGGCGTTCACATATGCCTCACCAGAGTTCATTTCAACCGAACCGAGACCAAAGTTTGTTGGCGGACTAAAGTTTGCTGTTTTGGTTTACCATATTTTTCTTCAGTGGTTCTTGATTCAGCGCCCCCAGAGGCGAGGAGTGGAACAGGTTTATCAAAGGGTTTGTTCACTTGACACAGTGCAGTGTGAAAGCCAATCGCAGCAGCTGAAAATGTAACAAATGTTGCAAATTTGGCCCCCAATCAAAACGAATCTACCAAACTATCAGCTGTCACCTTTGTACTTACTACTACTAGCTACCATAAAAAATGTTTTTAGAGAAAGAAATGCAGCATCTTCTTCCCCTGGGATTTCTAAAGTGGATAAAACGTTCAACTCCTGCAGCCAGCAAACCAAGCTATATGAATGCTTGACTAAAAACTGAGCCACGTAGCTTCCTGAAAGTGATTACAGCTCTATGCGATCCAACCACATTTGCACAGCAATCGGAGGCTGCTTATCAGGCTTCCACTCCCAGGAAGGCTGCAAGCCTGAATGGCATGCTCACTGGCACGCTCGCTAATCTGTCCAGAGAGGAAATTAACGAGGAGAAAGTCTTTCTTGCTGTTTTGTGTGTATACAGACACAAAGGGAGCTTGTCATTATGTTAAAAACCAGAGATAAATTAGACCCTCCCACCCTTGTGTCTCTTTAACCCTGCAGATTTATTATCGTCTGATTAATTGATTTATTGCAACAGCCCTGCCAGTGAGTAATTAGAGATAGAAATCACATATTTTTAGGCTGCATTCCTACTTAATCAAACTCTAGTTTGTTTGTCTAGAAAGTCCGGTTCATTTGAAGAGGTGTGAATGCTTAATCAACCAAAAAAGCAAACTCTGTAGCGTAAAGCTAGCAGGAGAAATGGCTCAAAATAAATCCTACAACCACTAACATCTGACACTACTCCATTTTTGTTTACAATTCGTGAAGACTGAAGTTGCACCCAGTGTCTTCTTCAGAGGTTTTTGTATTGTTTCCTTCAGTGGTTCTTAGTGCAGCGCCCCCACAGATGAGGAGGGAAATAGGTTTCTCAAAGGAGTTGGTTCATTTGATGGAGTGCAGTGTGAGAGAGAAGGAGAGCAGCTGAAAATGTAACAAATATTACAATTTTGATCCCAATTTAAACCAAATCTACCAGACTATCAGGTGTGAAAACAACCTTAGTGCTCATTCACACTAACCATCTTTATTTCTTTTTATCTCATAGATCAACATACAGTACGTTATATATTAATGGGAAAAGTCTCCAGATGTGCAAAGCTAATAGAGAGCACATAACTATGATTGTAGCAGTTGATGGATCTACAAATAAATATATATGCCTCAGTTTTCACATTTAAAACCGAAAACATGCACTGAGGTTTATGGATGCAACGTGACAAAATGGAAACAAGTTGAAGGTGTGTTAGTACTGCTGCAGTGTACTATAAACATGTTTTAGCTTAGCTGCAGGTCAGTTCTCACCCTGAGAAAACAGAGAATGACTCTGGGAGGATTGGATGGCCTATAAAACGGTCAGACCCCTCTGACTGCTCCAGTTTCACCCCCACCTGTCGACAGGTCTGCAGGGGGCAGAACGGCTGGAACTGGAAGTCTGAACCCTGAAGCCTTTTCATCATCTGTCCACAGCTTCGCCATGAAGCCGACGCTGCCAGATCAAATGACTGACTGGTTTCCATTTAGAGGTAACAGATCAGTGGCAACAGTTACCACACTGCAAAAAACACAAAATCTTTAATATTTTTAGTCTACTTTCTTGAGCAAATATTGTAATATTGAAATAAGAAAAAACTAACTTACAAGTAACGTCTCAGCAACAGAAAAGGAGCTTCTTTTAAGTCAATAACTCCTTAATATTGATGAAAAAACTTCTAGTTTTGCTACGAACTGTCGCTGTGCTGTTACCTAGCAACGCAGGCCCAGCCCAGCCCGTTACCTAGCAACCCAGTTCTCGATCCACTGGCAGGTTATTTCACTTATAACATGGGAAAATGTCTTGCTATAAGTGAAATAACCTGCCAAAGTAACAAATACGTTTTCATCAATATTAAAACATTATTGACTGTAGTGTTGGCATTTAAAATAAATTCAAGCAAATAGAGTTATCAGAATTTATTTTTCAAAATGGACACTTGTTGCAGATCCAGAACTTGAAAAGAGTAGTAGTGCCATTAAAAAATAAAAGATAAAGTACTAAATTTTCAGAAATTCAGATATATTCTGAGAAATTTCTGAGTTTGAAAATTTTAAGATTAGCTTGAAAATAATTCTGAAAAAAATGTCAAATTTCCATTTTTGGAATTTTTCTGCATTTCAAAAGTTGAAAGTTTCCATTTTTTGTAGAAAATTTCTGAGATTAATATAAAAAATTCTGATTTTTTGTGGGGAAAACATGCTCCTCCTTTTTTCCTTTTTTCTAAAATGCCATCGTAGATTTAACACATTTGCTATATTTGAAGAAAATCATTTCATTTTCAGTTTCTTTTGGGCTTGATTAAAAAATATATATTTTTAGTAACAAGAACAGGATTTGGGTCACTTTCTTTCAAAACATTTGCAGTATTTAATCAAGTTTAACAATTTAAATCAAAGCTGATTTGGGTGCGTTAAAGTCGCCTTTTCAGTAAAAATCTCTGGATAAATGTGTTTTTATCTTTTGTTAAAGCTTAGTTATAGAAACACAAACACTATGTGTTGTACTTTACATTTTGAATTGTGGCAAAATTATATCTGTAATCATTTTACTACTTTGAGTGAATACTGATTTATTTTCCTTGCATATGACACATCAAACATATTAAAATGAAAAATAGACTGTTTTGATACTAACAAAAGTAATGAAATATTTCCATTTGCAGTCGGTGAGTGAAATTTGTTTGGCTTTTTAAAACCTGGCTGCATCACTTTCTTTTTGATTTCCAATCCTCTGCCTCCTTCTCTCAGCAGCTCTGGTTGAAAATAAAGTCTATTATCTGGTAATGACGTATAATCCTGGATTTTGCAGTCTTGGTGCAGTGCTGTTCCTCTGCTGCTTATGACTCCTCAGTGCAGAGAAAATATGTACTGAAACATTTTTAACAGAAGCTAAATCATTTATATCAACGTTTCTCAGAAACTGCAGAATTCATTTATTAATTTTCATCCTAAAGATCATAAGTGTCAAGGTAAAGATGAGATTATTAAGATCTGCAGGTTGATTCACGTTGCAGAAAATAAAGATTATCTGGTGAAATGTGTCCATGAGTTACATATAAAACCATAAAATAGGCAAGAACATAAAATACTTCAAATACTCAAACATCAAGGCTCACATTGCTAAAGAAATAAAATGCGTAAAAACATTAAAAACATCCAGCATCTAAAAGAAAATTTAAATAGCGTCGCTATAAGATTTAGAAACTAGTGAGAATAAAAAAGGCATCTAAGAATAAAGCTGAAACAACATTTTGGTTTTGAAACTCAGGATTATTAATTTCATCCCAACTGAAGGAGTAAGAACTCACAAAACAAAGGATGTTCGTCGTTACAGCAGACATTAGGCCAACAGGTGCAAACACAAAACGACCAAACAAGCTGCAAACACATGAATGATACAAACTCCAAAAAACAAAAAACAAATGCAACAGGGAATGCTGCAAAAGAAAGATGCTGCGACCACAAAAAAAAGCCACAAAGAGCAAAAACAAAATGAAGTATGAAACGCTGAAACTCGCTCACCAGAACGGAAGTCCTCCACACCACTAGGGGGAGTCTAGAGTAAATTATATTACAACTTTTCTCTGGACATCCCATCTTTACTGAGAGTCTGGTACCATAAGATTTGTTGTTAGACTCCCCCTGGTGGTTTGGAGGACTTCCATTTTGGGATGTGAGTTCTTGGCAGAAATGCATTCAGTTCTTTTAAACTATAATGACACCAATATGCCATCCATCCATCCGTCCATCCATTTTCTTACACCCTTGTCCCTAGTGGGGTCGGGAGGTGCTGGTGCCTATCTCCAGCTAATGTACCAATATGCCATCTAGTCTTAAATATTGGCAACATTCCTAGCAAATTTTTGACTTTCCAAACTCAGAAATTTCCTTGTTTTTCTAGAAAATTTCTACAATTAGTCTCAAAATTATACAACTTTTGGTGGAAATGTACTAATTTGTTATCTACAATGGCCCTAATACACCGTTTAGTTTTAAGTATTTGCAACTTTTCCAGTTTTGCTGCTGTTTTCTGCGGTTGCTTCTGTTATGTTAGTTGTAGGTTTTTGGTTCTAAATTTTTGTTTTTGCAAAAACAAAAATCTGTTGCATTTCCTCTGGAGTTTACCTCATTCGTGTGTTTCGCCGTTTGCTGGCCACCTTAAGACGGAGACATTAAGTCGCTGCAACTCTTTGACGCAAAGCCTCATCTGCAACTCCCGTATCAGCCCGTTTGGGCAAAAGACAAGTAGGACTTACTTGAAGGAAAAGCTAGGATCTCCTCTATAAATAAAACTGAATGCATGAATTCAGTTTTTAATGTTATATCTAAAAAAATTCTGACTTCTGAACAGAAGAACCCAAAGGGATGATGTCTGAACTAAATACATGGCAATATCTTGGATGAAAACACAAACTATAAATACAAATAACTAACAGTGAGCACAGTTATGGTTTCAGCCATTTTTAAAATGAATCTTCCTCTGATTATAAAGTATCTTTGAGGTGAATAAAAACGACTCAAATCTGATGTTTGAGCTTCATTACCCTGAAAAATGTTTTCATACAGGAGGCTGATCAAAAGCAAATAGTACATGAAGATATTTAAATATATACAACTTTGAAAATAATCTGTCATGAACTTTGGGACTTTGGCTTTTATTTTAAGATTGATCATTCTTTTTGCTTTTAATGTTAAGTTAATTCCTAAGGTTTAAGATTCCTTGTAGCACCCTAAAGTTTAATTTAGTTCAGCTTTAAACAAACTCGTTTGTTTGTCTAGAAACTCACATGCTTTATATTTTATAGCAAATCTGTGAGCAGTGAGGATAAATATATATCTGAGAAAAAAGTGTGAGAATAAGTTAAACCACTGGACCTGTTAGGAGAGTCCAGGCGTAGAGGAGGAGATGAGGAAGGTGCAGACCTCCCCGGTCTTCTCTGGTTTGTCACACAGCCAACAACATTGGCAAAAGCTTGATCGGGCGGTGAAGCACAGGGAGAGGCTGCAGGGAACAGAACAGAACCAGTTGGAGAAAATTATTTTCACAAAACTCCTAAAACACCAGAATCAATAGACGGTCTGAGAAGCAGAACTAATTCTGACATTTGAAAATGTGACATTTGGCATCACAAAAACTACAAACCAAAAGTTGTGAAGATGATTTATCAAGGATTTATTGTTTGGTGTTTATTTTTTTAGGTTGACCTTTGTTAATAGAGCAGATTTTTAACTCCAAAAGGTATTCCTTGTTTTTATTTTTAAGGCTAGTTAATAGTTGCTAACTAATACAAACTTCTTGAAAAGGCATTTGCAGTTCAGTATTTGCAAATTCAGGATGATTGAACAGGCAATTCACCTAATAAGGAAGTAAGTCGAGTAAATCGGAGATAGGGAATTTTTACTCTATTTTTTTCTATCTACAAATGCCCTGACACTCTGTCGTAAAAATCCCCTTCAAGTTTTGGATTTACAATAAATATCGGGTTGCTGTATTTGCTTGTTTTTATTTATTTGAGTCTACAGTTTTGGTCAACGCGACAAAAAGTTTGTCCCCTGCTGACCTGGTGGGACCTGTCACTGTCAGTAATCTGTTTTCTGCTCATCCCTCTCAGCCGACGTCATCGTATTTAATGTCCTGCCAGTCAGACTCTGAGCTGCTCTGTTGCATCTCTGACTAACGTCTTTGCGCTACATGGACATCTACTGCACATCTCTACAAATGAAGCTGCATCATCATCTCACTTCGAAATGTGTAAAGCAAGCAACCCAAAGTGTCATCTTCAATGTCCTTCACCGTCAATTTGAGAAATAAGTCATCTGCAACCAGTGGATTCATGAAATTAACTGGAATCAGGCTCACGGCTCGCTCACATTACAGTGATAAGTATCCCATCAGCATCAGATTTATAAAAATGCACTGGAAAAGTCAAAAGAAGTGTTTGAGTGTGAAATGTGCTGGTTTAGACTGATTGGCAGCGATTATACCGCTCACACCCATTATTTATGCTCATCTGAAAAACACTCAAGCCTGAATATTAGGAAATCAAATTATGTGAAAGGTGTGTGCAATATTTCTTCAGCCAAGATTCATTTTGCATAAGGTGAAGCAATGAGCAGGAGTTATCAGCAGATAAAAACAAATTAAGATGAATCAGGAGGAGATATTACAAAGAAAGTAATTTTCTTTAAACCGCTGTACTGAGTAATTGCTTTAATTTGCTTCTAATCACAGAGGGACTCATTAAATAGCTGGTTTAGTGCTTTAATAACATCTTTGTTAAGGTGAAGGCACCAGCATTTAACAGGTTAATCCAATCTGTCTGTCTGGCTAGCTATAGAGCAATCTTATGAGGTCCTTATCTAGCTAGCTAGTAAGCCGTCCGTCCGTCCGTCCGGAATTTATGAGATTTTTTGGCAGAAATTTGCTTTTTCCTTTTTCTTCTACAATACGCCGTAGCAAATTTAGCATGTTTGCTGTATTTAGAGAAATACATCTAGTTTCAGTTTCTTTTGGGCCTGATTAAATAAATCTATCTTCAGTAATAAGAGCAGGATTTGGGTCATTTTGTTTCTAAATGTTTCTGAAGCTGATTTGGGTGGAACAAAGTTGACTTTTCAGTAAAAGTCTATGAATAAACTCGGTTTTAACTTTTATTAAAACTTGGTCACATAGTATTTTTAATGATCTGTACTTTTTACTTTTACTTGAGTAATTTTATTGTGAAGTATTTCTACTCTTACTTGAGTAAAATTTCTGGATTTTCTACACACTGAATGAAAAATAAACATGTTTTAACCAAAATTCACCTGACACAGACACACACCTGCAGTTTTTGTTAAAGTTTCTGAAGTTTTATATTGAAAGAAACTTTTTGATTTGCAGTCGGGGGCTGCACAAAATCAATCCAGGTGCTACAAATGGCCCCCGGTCCTCACTTTGGGCACCCCTGCACTAGATGACTGTGTGGTGAATTATTTTAATATCCATGTGAAAATAGGATATTAAAATAAAGATCGTCTTCAAAAACTCCTGAGAATTCAGTCACACAAAAAGGCAAAATGGAGAAATATACTGGAGAGGAAAAGGGCAGCATGAACAGCCGTCCAAAACAGAGACGAGAAAGCATCTCAGCGCAGTGAGGCGAATGTGGAAGCACAGCAGCTTTAAATAGATCCTTTTATCGAGCGGGGGAAGAAAAATGAGCAGAATATCTATTCTGGCATTGGGGAACACGGATGCGTTTCTGGGAAAGATGTAGCTGAGGTAATATTTACAGATACTGTGTCAACAACCTGAACATTTGTGATCAAACAAGTCTGGCATGCAGAACTGTGCAGAAATACAAAATGAGTATTACATGTGTGTTGTATCACATTTAAACATTGAACTGAATATAAAGAAAGGGCAAAATATTTAATTCCGCATGTTTGGTTTTTTTTGCATATTTTCTCAATGGTTGGCTTGAAGTTCAAGCAGAGTACAGAGCATTATCTCTCCTTACCAGAGGCACAACGCACAGAAAATTTACAAGAACAATAAAGTATGCCTGACAGAAAATGTAAATGTTCTGCAGATATAAATTACAGCAGTGAGCGAAGTATTTATGCTGTGGTTTGAGCAGATAACATCCAACATTCAGAGAGGTGAAACATTATATAAACATCCCCACTGCAAACTAACAGAAGCAGGAAGATTATTAAAACAAAACGCTTCCTTGAACTTAAAGAAAAGCAACTTCTATTTCTAAAGAAAAAACAAGTTTAATTAACATCTTTACAACATTTTAATATGTGACTTAATGTCAGTTTCTATACCAAGGTCAACTCTGACCCTATCTGCACTGAGAGAGAACAAGTCGACTAAAAGATGTTTTATTATAATTATTATTATAAAAACTAGTGGGCTGTCCTTAAAATATCAAAATGTCCACTTAACTTTATAATTTGGTCCATCTGATGATGTAATTTTTAAATATTAAATGACTGATAATTTGATTAGTTATTCTATACTTGAGTAGACTTTTTACTAAATACTTTTTTACTCTTACTTGAGTAACTTCTTGAATGGATACTTTTTACTTTTACTTGAGTAAAATTATGTTGAAGTAGTGCCACTCTTACTTGAGTATAATTTTTATGTACTTTATCCATCTGTGACGTTGAGCTATCTTTGTAGATATGCTGCAGTTTTTCAGCGACAAGTGGTTCTACACTGCAAAATCACAAAATCTTAAGTATTTTTGGTGTAGCTTCTAGTGCATATATCTTAAAAGATTATTAAACTCATAATGAGACATTTTTTGCCATGTCATAAATTAATTTATCTGCTAGTGGAACTAGTACTTTTTCATCAATTTTAAGGAATTATTTACTGAAAACAAGCCTCTGTATTTTGCTGAAAAGTTACCTTTACGTTAATTTGTCTTATTTCAAATGGACTAAGATATGTTCACTAGAAAATAGTTGGTAAAATGTTGTATTTTTGCAGTGTACTTCTACTTATTTCACCAGGATACCCAGGATTATTTTGCTCAATCAGGCACATGATCTGCGTCTGACAGCGAAACCATTTTTTTTACCCGCCCCGCCCAGGAGGTCGACCTCCCGGGTGAGAGGAACATTTCTCTGGGACTCGGACTCAGTGATATCCTTCGCCACGGTGCGCTCCGTGTTCGGTTTGAACCCCTCCAACGTTACGCTTCTTCACACACACACACACACACACACACACACACACACACAATCAACTGAATCTCATCCAATTACTGGGAGAACAAGACACGGTTTAGCATAATGAATTATTCATAACCCGACGGAGACACACCACAAAGGTTAGAGTGTAAATCCGGAGGCCTCTCGTCTGAATCCATTTGAAAGATTATTGCTCAACTTCAGCCGACATGCCATAATTAAGTTGCCTTTTTGCACGTGTGGAAGTGGGACTCCAATCTGCCTCTCAGTGATTAGTGTTTTAATTCTGGACGTCCTTGGTGCTAACTCCAACCCCGAGTTAAATTAAAGGAGTTTAACCAGTTTCAAGAGGATTTTCTGGCACAAAGCAAAGTTATTATAGTTAACTAAAACTAACAAAATAACAAAAACTAAACAGAGAAGACATCCGTTAACTGAAATAAATAAAAACGTAATTGATGGGGAAAAACTATAACTAACTTGAACTGTATCATGTGTTTATAATATTAACTAAAACATACTGAAATTATACACAATATCTTTTGTTTTTGTGTTTATAAATGTATTTATTAGCCTTTTGAACTGATGTGAAATTTATTTTATATTCCACTCACAAGCAGTTTACATCGGTTTATGTCAGTCCACAAAATTTGGGAGAAAACACCAGTCAGTTGGTTTTTCAACAATTGAATTCATTGTTTGAAAATGGTATCTTGTGATGAGTATTCATTACCCAATCGGTGCATACATAATCAAAATACTTTTACTTTTTGAATTTTGCACCTAAAAAAAGAATTAAAGTATGAAAAAACTAAAACTACTAATAGGCTACTATAAGTAATAAAAAAAACTACACTACACTAAACAATTTTAAACAAATAATAGCTAATAAAAACTGGCAAACACACTCAAACAAAAAAAATCACAATGAACTAAAACAAAACTAAATTGAAAAACCAAAAACTATTAAACCCTGGTGATGCTACATTAAGTATTCGTTTAACATTTTGTCACATATTGGGATTGTTTCTGACAGATCAATAAAAATAGGGCATAATTGCGAATTGGAAGGTAAAGACCAGACGGACCTAAGCTTTCTAGTCAAATGAACTAATTTGATTATAGCGTCATGTCCGCATGCGCAGTGGAAGGCGCAGTTACGTCACATATAGAGAGGGAGCTCGACCTTTTGCCAACCGCCATAAAAAAGAAGAAGAAGAAGAAGAAGTGCTCAGTGTTTACGGAAGTAAACATAGATGCTAATGGTGGAGCAAAGCTTACGGTTTTAAAGTTGTTGTCCGTCCGCAGCCAGCACATTAACAACTTAATCCTCTTTATCGTCCGCCATGGTTGTTGTTTTCCTTCCCGCTATCAGGACGCAGAATAGTGACGTCTGTCGAGTATCAATGACGTTCAGGTCGGATGGACGCGACCTGGCCGCACAGACTCCGATTACTTTTGAAAAGATCAGATAGTATCGGATTTAGAACCACATATCTAATAAACACAAATACGATTTGTTTTTTTCAGACTATCATGAAAAGATAAGATACAGGTACTCAAGTAAGAGTACTTCAACATATTTTTACTCAAGTAGTAGTAAAAAGTAGCCATCCAAGAAATGACTCAAGTAAAAAAGTCTACTCAAGTACTGAGTAACTGATCAAATTATTAAACATTTAAAAACAACATCAATAGATGGACCAAAATATTAAGTTAAGTGGAAATTTTAAGTACGAAAATGACAGCAATTCAGATAAATAACAAAGAATAAAAAAAAGAAATCAGGCAAAATAAATATTTTACCAAATCAGTTCCTTTCAATGAAATTTTAACAAAAACTGCAGGTGTGTGTCTGGTGGACTTTTGGTTAAAACGTGTTAGAGAATAGAGAATTCAGAAGTTTTACTCACGAGTAGAGATACTTAAAAATAAAATTACTCAAGTAAAAAGTACAGCGGAGTAAAAATACTCATAAAAGTAAATTTTTTCAAAAGGGTTACTCAAGTAAATGTAACTAGTTACTACCCAACTCAGGCATTACGGCAAAAAAAGGGATTTGAGTCACTTTGAGCTCTGCATGGATGAATGGAGAAAACTTCTCCAGCAGACACAGCAACTTGCTGAATCTTTTGCTCACATCTGGAATAACCTTGGCTGCAACTTTCACACGTCAACGACAGATGCAGCACAGATCAGGCACTGGGAAAGTTTTAATTCAGACTGACAGCTGAGCTCCTTCGGCTAATTCTCAAAGACACTCTGCAGTGACAGTGAAGAGGAGTGACAGTCTCATCGCAGCTAGAATCAGGATCAAATGTTTCCACAACAAACGCAGAACAAATTTACATTCTGCTCTCAATTAAAAAGGGATTAAAAAAATATTAGCTGCAATAAAATGGGGGAAATTTATGTATAAATCTGTATGTTTCAGCTTCATCCACTTCCAAAGTTTACATCATCTGCTCTGTTAATCCCATGCAGAGTGGCGCCGATGTGGCAGGCAGCCATTTAGAGGAGCTGGCACAATGTTTGTTTTTGTCATTTGGAGAACGGAGCAGCCGCCGGTTGTGACGGCCATGAATGTGGTCCAAATGTAATTCAAGAGGCTTTTACGCTAAGCTCTCACTGGGAAATCAGTTCACATGTTTGCTGTTGACGAGGGCCAGAATCATTACACGGATGATTTAAAGATGGACCTGGAAGAAAAAGAAACTTATTTCAAGACTGTTTAATCTTTTTAGAAATGTAGAAATTCATCTTTAAGAGAGTAAAATGAATTTGGAAGTATTTGGGGTCTAGTTCTATTAGATCACTTAAAATAAAACAAAATTAGCATGAAAGTAACCTTTTAGTAAGATATAGGAGCTTGTTTTAAGTAAATTATTCCTTAAAACTGAGAAAGAAGTTCCGGTTCCATTGGCAGATTATTTCACTTAAAATACGTTTTGCCTTCTTATAAGTGAAATAATAAGCCAATAGAATAAAATTTGTAAAAATCAATAATAAGAATTTTATACTTAAAACAAGATCATATCTGTAAAGTTACTTGTTAGTTAGTTTTGTTTTATAAGTGAACTAATAGAACTAGATGAAAAATACTTTGGTTAGATTTTACAAAGTGAAATAAGCACACAAACACACACACACGTGCGAGCGCACACTTGCGCCCACCCACCCACACACACACCCACAAACACACACCCACACACACACTCCTGTTTCCACTGTAAAGATCCTCATTAGTTATCTGTGAGTATGACGATATGCTGAGTTTTTGTCTTAAAAATGACATTTTAAGTGCCAACAGAGGGTTTTTTTTCTTTAGACCTTTTCTGCATTCAGAAATAAATAAATGTGAATGTATTCTGATTTAACCAGTCACGTTTAAAGTCCCACTCACACAGCTCACATTTCACTGCAAAGGAATGTTTCTCCTTCCAGCCTGTTTTTACTTGAGGAAACCTCTGTGGTTCGTTTTCTTTTGTTTCACATATCCCAGGTTGCCTGAACAGAATGGATGACCCGCTGCTTGAAAATGCTTGGCTCAGGGTTATAAAATGATAGCCAAATGAAATGTTTTTCACATGCCTGCACAATGTCCTGTCTGCCGAGCCACGGAGAAACGGGGTTGCTGGTTTGCTCTGGGCTGACGTAAACAAAAGTAACGTAACTGAATCATTACACGAATGATTTAAAGATGGACCTGGAATGTCAGCAGTTGTCAGCCTGCATGTTGTTGTTACTGATTCACTTCAGCCTTGGAAAATGAGAAACATTTCACTTTTTATTGTGAGAATGAATAAATCCACGTTTCTAATGTGTTAGCAGCACATTTAATACGGGTACCACAAAAAGGGAAATGTTCTCAGTGAAAAACTAAGGACACCCCGTTATTTAGTAGCTGGTAGAAAAGTTACACAATAAAAAAATTAAAAGAAATAATTTGGGTGTTCATTTTTCAAAGTCATAGTTTCATCATGTTATTCCTACATTTATAAACATCGCAGTTTCTAACAAAATATTTAATATATATTAATATATATAGCTTGTGAATATTTAATTCACAAGCTAAATATTTAGTTTACAAACAAAATATTTAGCTTGAAAATTAAATATTTAGTTAGGAAGCTAAATATTTTATTTGCAAACTATAAATCTGGTTTATAATCTAAATATTTAGCTACAAATTATATATTTAGTTTCCAAATGAAATAATTTTAAAACTAAATAGTTACCTTGCTAATATGTAGCTAGTAAGCTACATATCTAGTTAGCAACAAGCTAAATGTAAGTTGCTAGCCATATATTTTGCTTGCTAAACAAATATTTAGGTAGAAGCTAAATATTTAGCTACTATCCAAATTAGATTGCTGATAAGCGGAAGTGGACTATCAAAATAAAAGCGGTGTTTTGCACGCTTCTCTATAAACTCTTGGTGCTGTCGAGACAAGTAGCGTTTTGCCCTCTAAATGTTGCTGTTGATCCATGAGTAACTGTTAAAACAGGATGTCTTATGTTTTCAGCTTGCTAGATGAAAATAATCGAGAATTAAATTTTTTTGTTAATATTAATGTTGTTAGCATAATATTCTGTTAAAAGAAAATGGGTTTTATGACCTACTGCATGTTTTCTGTACTAAGAAATTAGTTAAGATACAAAAGCATCTAAATGTGATAACATTTGTTTTACTTCATTTGTAAAAAACAAAATAATTTAAATCACTCTGTTGGTCTCAAACTCCCTCACCCACATCTTTAACTGCTTGTTTATATTCACTCTGCCACAAACGCTTTTGACTTAAATTGCCTTCCAATTAGTATTTAAAAGCCATCTAGTCCATCTTATTTTGCCTGCAGCTGTGACACTATGTGTTTAACTAAGTGAGCTTTAATTTCACAGCCTGTTTGGAGCCCCACACCATTCATCTTACAAAGAGACAGGATGGTGTTTAACTGTGAATCCTCAGCAGAGAACCAGGAAACACATATCAGTGATGATAATTAGATGTCTGATGGCAGGGCTGGCTTATTAGAGGGCTGTCATGGCGGCGGTGCGGAGGTTTGTGACAGTGAAAAGCTACTTAAATATTCATTACACGGGCAACTCCCAGTACAGTGACTTTAATATAACAATAATTGCATCTCAGGGGGAGCCGGGTGCAGCAGCGGTGGGTTATTTGCATGCATGCTGAAGGGCTGTACGATACCAGGAAGTGACATTTGATTAGAAATTACAGGAAACAACAAGTGACCAACATTTAAAACTCAGAGGCTCAGAAAAAGCAACCATTTGAAAACTGAGCTGAAGAAGAAAAGCTCAGAGAGAAATCTGTCGATCAGATGGACTAGTTAAAAAAGAAAATGTTTGTTTTTAACACCAGTAATCACTTTGCTTTTTTCATATTATATGGAAAACTTTGTTCCAACTACCACAGGAGAAATATCTAAAGATAATCAGAATGTGACGCAGAGAAAGAGGATGGACGGAAAACAGAGAATAAAATTTATTAAAAGACGGACGGACGAACGGATGGCTAGTTGGTTGGTGGAATATATGGTTGGAGGAATGGTTGGTTGGATGTTTGGTTGGTTGGTTAGTTGGATGGTTGGTTGGATGTTTTTTTGGTTGGTTGGATGAACGGTTGGATGGTTGGTTAGTTGGATGTTTCTTTGGATGTTTGGTTGGATGTTTGGTTAGTTGGATGTTTGGTTGGATGTTTCTTTGGTTGGTTGGATGAACGTTGGATGCCTGCTCTAACTGCTGGTCTCCTGTCAGCTCCTCTCTGTGCTGCAGTGGCTCAGTTAAAGCCCGGTCCGTGTCAGAGCAGCGTAGTGCGGCGGCGGCGAATCGTTCTGAGCGCCCTTGGTGGAAAACGACGCGTCAGCAGAACGTAAATCTGTGCGGCGCCTCGTCTGAACCGTCAGCGAAAAGCCTTCAACGGAGAATGAGCCGCGCCAGAGTGAGTCAGAGCAGCATAATTAAAACATTTCCCACCTGCTCTTTATCTGCTGCCTCTGTGTGTGTGTGTGTGAGTGTGTGTGTGTGTGCGTGAGGAAGATTTGCTATTTCTAACCCACCTGTAGGCACAGAGAAATGGGGTCACACACCAACAATGTCGCTGTGACACGTTTCTCTCTGAACAACATGAGGCGACGGACGAACGGGGAAATGTCAGAAAATCAGGAGGGTTAAGTTGTTGTCAGCCCATGTAGAATATCAGAAAATGCAATATTTCAGCAAAATCTTTCACACAGACAGATGATCTCAGAGGCATTCTTCTTTGAAAAATTCAAGATGGCCGCCATTGTCATCAAGGAAAATGTTGTTTTGCACTAAAACTGCCAATATTTATTGTAGTTCACTGTAACATGTCCTGAACGTCACCATTAGTCGTAAGTATTTTACAGATAATCAAATATCACATAATTGGATCCATAGAAATCATATTTACTGATAATTATTTGGTTTTCCATCATGGCCACAATATACATCATGAAAAATTAATTTTTGCACTAAAGTCACCATTTAGATTAACATGTTTGGAGTCAAATCATAGTCTATGTACTTTGAACCATGTAGAACCGTGTTTTTAACGGGATCAAAAGTTTATACAAGTCATAAAAATAGGAAACATTTTATTGGTTTAAAAGGCTGAAGTTGGGCGTCCATTTTGAAATTCAAGTGACTAATGGAAAAAATGACAAACAACATGAGGGGTGAGAATGGATATTTTTATGCTTGTATCCATACTTGAAATATTTTTACAGTAAAGTAACTAATGTCATCACAGAGACACAGTTTCAACAGCCTCTTCCAGCTCTGAGTCCCCCATTATTCTTCCATAAGTTAATTACAGTAATTAAACTCCACGGCTAAACTCTTCCATGTAAGGTGAAGAAGCTCCAGGGAGATGATGAGTATGAAAAAAACACACATTGCACCTGGACTGGCTGTAAAACACAAGTCCAAACATCTGTGAAATGCGCTGAATGTTAATGAATTAACTTTTAATTGGATCTGAAGTGTCCCAGACGGTCCTGCAGTTAAAGTGGTACATGTAATTAAACGCTTAAAGCCCATTATGTGGGCTGTGATTACGTCTTTATTGGGAACAAAAGTAGAAAATGGAGCTACGGCCTGGAAAATGAAGACGCTTGAGTTGTCATCAGTTTCACGGTTTCAAGTCAGAAACGGAAGACGACCGATGCTGCCTGAATTTAAAGTAAAAATAAAAAATACTGAGGTGTAAACAGCATTTTATGCTAACTAATAAAATACATCGAGAGATTCATGAAACTGACACAACCAGTTAAATCTTGTCCACTGATTTGATTTGTCTGTTTGCAAATCAAATCAAATCAGAAATGCTTTGTTCATCCAAAAAGCTGTGGACTGTGATGGATCTCTGGTAGCAGTCAGTCTTACAACGACTCAGAAGACGCCTCTGACTGAAGACTGTTACTCCACGACAGTCACATGACTGTCCTGACATGCTAACGGTTCCATTTCCAGGTAGGAGAGGAAATATCTCCCAGCAACATGTCCTGAATGACACCATCATCAAACAATGCTAATCCACCTCATTTGCTTTTGCTGCTCCTTTCTAGGTCACTTCCTGGTCCAGTGGTTAGAAAGATGAGCAGAGAAACAGATTCTGGGACCCGATGATCCATGAAACCGGCTTTCACGCTCCTCTGGGATTTAGGGTTTGTAGTTAGACGTACTAGTCAGCTGCCCTGTTGTAAAAAAAAAAAAAAAAAAGCTATAATAAGTTGTTGCCATGCTTACACAACCTAACAATTATCCGAAAGTTAAAAAGTAGGAGCAAAACTTTTCCCTGGTGCACAGCATCCAAAACCGGAGGGAACAACGCTCCGACCAAAACAAATATGAAAAAAGGTACAAAACAAACAAATCAGAAGGTAACAGAGTCACTCCAGCATGATGCTGCCGCTCTTCATCTCTTAAATGGTTTATATAATTTCTGTAATAAAAAAAACTTTCTTCATATGTTCTCTAGTTTTCTCTGAAATATTTAGTTTAGAATTTAAAATTTAGTTTGCAAAATAAATATTTTGTTCATAAACTAAATATTTAGTTTGAAAGCTAAATATTTAGCTAGTTAGGAAACTAGAAAACTAAATATATGATTTCCTAACTAGATGTTTAGCTTCCTAACTAAATATGTAATTTGAAAGCTAAATATTTATTTTGTAAACTAAATATTTAGCCTTCAAATTAATCAATAGTTAAGAATCTAAATGTTTAGTGACTAAACTAAATATTTATTTAAGAACTACAGATTAATTTAAAAGCTAAAAATTTAGTTTACAAACTAAATACTTAGCTTACTAACTAAATATTTAACTTGAAAGCGAAATATTTATTTTGTAAACTAAATATTTAGCCTTCAAATTAATCATTATGAAGAATCTAAATGTTTAGTGACTAAACTAAATATTTATTTAAGAACTACAGATTAATTTAAAAGCTAAAAATTTAGTTTACAAACTAAATACTTAGCTTACTAATTAAATATTTAATTTGAAAGCTAAATCTTTAGTTTGTGAATTAAACATTTGTAAATGTTTGAATAACATGATAACTTTGAAAAATGAACACCAACAGTTTTTTCCCTTTATAACGGGCTAAAAAACCCAAAAATATTAGTTAACTTTTTATTGTGTAACTTCACAAACACTGATTTCTGCATCTTTGCAGGAAGATTTGAAACATTTAAGTTAAACTGTCAACACTGTAACACCTTTGTGACGTCACACAGCATGTGGGTCAAACGCTGCGCTTTAATTTGAAAGGTATCGCGGAAAGGAAACACTCACGCCTGGTCCACCTTGACTTCGTCACATTGACCCAGTTTCATTCAAGAGCGCTCGCGCTGCTTGTCCGTTTGAATGCGCGGCGCGCGCGCGGCTGCTCAGCGAGCGCACCTTGCCACTTGCCTCTCGTGCGCCTCACAATGCTGGAAACCAAGTTTGCGTCCCCGCGATGAATCCGGCCAACGAGACCGAGAGAAGCGCGGACAGATACCTGTTCGCGGCTGGAACCTACAAACTTCTGGCGGTCGCCATCGGAACCATCGGAGTGTTCGGGTTCTGCAACAACGTGGCGGTGATTTTGCTCTACTGCAGGTTCAAGAGGCTCCGCACGCCCACCAATCTGCTGCTGGTCAACATAAGTTTGAGTGATTTTCTGGTGTCGGTCATCGGGATAAACTTCACGTTTGCGTCGTGCGTCAAAGGCAGGTGGATCTGGAGCCAGGCGACATGCGTCTGGGACGGATTCAGCAACAGCCTGTTCGGTGAGAAAATACACCCCATCTGTGAAGAAATGTTTTCTTAAAAGAGGTTTTTATCATTTTTATTTTTCATTTATTTTTGCTTTAAAATGTCATTAAAACACAATTAATACCTTATAAACCATCGACCAGATATTGATTATACTCCTAATCGATAGATACTTTATTTAAGAGTCAACCACTAGATATACATACATCCACAACCATCCAAAATAGTACGAAATGCATAATATATTAAAGTTAATTTACTAAAATGTATTACAAGATATCGTCTTATATACAAAAGAATTTATTTGTTTGCAATTTTTTATGGATTTCTAATATTCTATAAAAAGGTCTGTAGAGCAATTTTTAAATTAAAACAGCTACATTTTATTATCACTATAGGGATCACTGCGTCATGCAGATGTAACCTTATTTAACAAGACATTGAATTGTTTGTTAGCATTTTTAATGTATTTCTACATAAAAGAGGCTGTGAATGCTTTTTAATTAAAACTGAGCATAGCATCATGTTAGTTGTTTTATTTAACAAAAAGTAGTTGAATTATTTGTTTATTTGTACTATAGAGGTCATTGCATCGTGCAGATGTAATGCTTACTGTCTTGACAAAAATGAATTGATTTATTTATTTATACTTTTTAATGTCTAATAATGTATAAAAAGGCTCAATAAAAGACCCTGAAAGCTTTTTTGATTAGAACTGAGCATCCAGCAACCTAAATGTTACCTTATCAGGAAGAGTTGCCTTTTTTGTGCATCTGACATCTCGTTGGGATGACACACGTTCCCACTCATTACCATAAGCAGAGCCGTATTTAATAATGAAGTGTGAACAGGCACTTTTTGGCTCCCACCACCGTTCGACCTCCAGCCCCAGAGGAAGGCTGAGTGATAACGAGCTCATTAGAAAAACCCTTCTAGCCTTTTTTTTTTGTTTTTTGTTGCATTTTCATTTTGGGAGTGCTGGACAGTTGCCCTCCACTCCTGTCATCCTGCCGTCCTTTAGCTGACATTGCATTGTGAGCCTGCAGGATGTGAGGAACACGTCTGCCTGCCTCTGTCAGCGCGCAGTACTGCAGCGACGTGTTTGTTTTTTGGTTTTTTTATCTTTCATGTTTGCATTTCAAACATGTCACAGGAGACATTGCGGATCAAACAGATGCAAAGTTGACGGTCACGTCGATTCTCGTACTGTACATCTTAATTCACCAGCAGGATATGGCAACCTGCTCTGGCCTACATTCACAAAATGAAGCAAACCTGGAAGATAATGAAAGTTTAAGCTAAATAAATGAGTGTTCACTCATAAATTAGCTGATAATCATCTATTCTTTTGTGTTACGATCCAAGGTCACACAGATTAAAGAGCTCCAAGAAAAGATGAGGTAGTGATGCTACATCTTAAAAAACTACGTTTGTAAAACTACAAAAGCTCTGAGAAATCTGATTTATTTATTTCTTGATGTTTTTCTGAATTCCTTGTCTTGTAATCTATATTTTTTCTTGACTTAAAGGTGTTGAATGATGTTTTTATAAAAAAAAGGAACTTGTATACTTTACAGAAGGACTGAAGTGATTAATCATGATTAATCGATTAGTGAAATAACCGTCAATGATGCTCGGAATGTATCACTCTGTGTGTAATGGGTTTCATTTGTTAAGTGTATTGGGATCCAGTAGATTTTTACTAAATCTGAGATATTTTAGTTAAAAAGCACAAAGATAAAAATAATCCAAGAGTTTTTCAGTCAGTTTTGAAACACTAACAGATAAACGACTATCTACAAGATGAAAATCTATTTTCAATTAGGGCTGAAACCATTAATTGTGAATAGTCACGATTAACCATTCCATAATCGTCAATTAGTTGACGATTATGTCAAAACTGTACAAAAAATTTACACATTTTTCATTTAAGATGAAGTTTTAGCTTCATCTCGTTCAGTTTCTGTTAAAAAAATCAGTTCCAGTTATTAATAGTTTCAGCCAAAATATGAATCAAAAGATTAGCTCTACACGCTATTGATGTTGAATTAAGCAGAAAGGGCTGAACTTGCCACATCCTAGAAGCTTTAATCAAGCGTTAACTAAAGCAATGTTGTCGTATTTTAGACAACGAAATGTTTATTTTCTTATTTAAAAATTATTTTTTATTTGCATCTTTCTAATATTCTACAAAAAATGCTGAAAAGCAAAATCTGCAGAATTGACCAATTCTTTTATCCGATTAATCATCAGTATATACGATTGATCGATTACTGAAATAATCGTTAGTTGCAGCCCTATTTTAAAGTTGCCCCACGGCTTGCAGATGTGCTTCTTTTAAAAGTTGGAACAATCTGATGACAATCAAATCCGCTGCACTGACAGAAACAAGCCCTCCGCTAACTGTTGCTCTATGTTACGCTTCAGCTAGCTCAGCCTGTGGTGAATGCTAATGCTAGTTAGCATTACCACAGATAACGTCAGACAAACAGTTTTACCTTTAACAGTAAGTTGTTTCTCTGCCATTAGCACATTGAGCAGTGAGTACATGAGGATGATTGACAGCATTAAGACCCACATGGACTCCTTTTGTCGCACAACCAGGTAATTGTTAACTTCAGTTGTTATAAAAATGCTATATAGATCAAATACGACTTAAAAGAAATTTGACTTTGATATTTAACACCTTGAAATTGGGCTTCTCTCTTTAAAACGCAGCCTTCTGGAAGTAATCACAACATGGCTCCTCTGTTAACCCTTTAACAACGTTTTTTATCAGAGTTTTTTGAGAAGTAGCTCCTATAATGAACTCAGCAGATGCACAGTTCTACCAGGTGTTTGCTAATCGCTGCTGGCTAGTCTGAAGGAGCTGAGTGGAGAAGTTGCAGAAGCTAATGAGCTTGGAAACTGCAGTTCAGAGGTGGAGCTGCACCCCAAGGCGGGGCTTCGTCCACCCGGCCGTTTTGGACAGCTGAGTGGTTTCTATGGAGATGAAAAGATTAATCAAACGTTCATGAAAAAAATCAAAGCAACACTCCAGGTATGTTTCTGATGAGAGAATGAAAAAGTAGATTTTACATCATGCTGCCCCTTTAAAAAAGCTTTAAGAGTTGCCCTGAAATGACTGCTCGGTATTCGGTTTACATCAGAAGTGTCAAAGTCATTTTCATTTTGGGCCAAATCAAAATCATGAATCCTCTTAAAGGGCCGGTTGTGCCAGATTGTGTTGTTAAAACCAGATTTGGCCCCCGGACCTTGAGTTTGATGACGACTGTGATGAAAGTCTGACCAAAGAGACGCTGAGTCGCCGCTCTTTCTCCTCCCAGGCATCGTCTCCATCATGACTCTGGCGGCTCTGGCTTATGAGCGCTACATCCGGGTGGTGCACGCCCAGGTGGTGAACTTTCCCTGGGCATGGCGGGCCATCGCCCACATCTGGCTGTACTCGCTGGCCTGGACGGGGGCGCCTCTGCTGGGCTGGAACCGCTACACGTTAGAGATCCACCAGCTGGGCTGCTCCCTGGACTGGGCGTCCAAAGACCCGAACGACGCCTCCTTCATCCTCTTCTTCCTCTTTGCGTGTTTCTTCGTGCCCGTTGGCATCATGGTCTACTGCTATGGCAACATCCTTTATACAGTGAGAATGGTAAGGCTGCGGACGATGTTTTTATTGTTTTACAAGAACGCACACCTTCTGCTCTGCTGGAATAAATTCTCCCTGCAGGTGACATTTCAACCATATTAAATTCCTAATTTTGATCCACCGTTGGTTCTCTAAAGCTGACATTTCAGAGCTTTTCTGGTTTTATGCTCTAATCCCAACAAATTGACAATAACGTCTGGCTCCTCAATACTCATTCTAGCACATAAAACACACTAAAAAAATAAAAAGCCTAAAGTTAGCCTAAATAAATAAATAAATCTATAATTCTGAGTAGCAAAGACCATTAAATACTTGAAATAGTTACATCCTCATTAATATAGAAACGGAAATAAATTTGTTTTTAATTAAATTTTAGAAACAGTGTTTTTGAAAAATATCTAAATTTTTCAAAAAAATTCAATCTTCAAAAACCAAAAAATTTGATTAATTGATGAAGTTAATCATTGCTCACTGCCAGTTTAAACGTTGTGATAAGGATTTCATCGTTATAGCAATGCTGGATGCAGTTTTGCATTAAAGCACAGGTTTCCTCCTGCCACTGTAACAACAATAACGGACCGAACTGGCAGAGCAGACAGCAGGAGAGATCCAAACTGAAATGGTCATTAAGCTCACAGTGAGCAGAAGCAGAAAGAAAAGAATCCCAAACAGGCAAAAATTGAAAATGATCCAAATTACATCCAGACAAAAAGCAGGTGTGAAGCTTTAAAATGTAACAGGAGGGAAATAATGTGAATGAACAGTTGCAAAATGGCAGGAAGGAACCAGAATGAAGCTTTGACCAAACAAAGTAATTACATAAAAACTCATCATTCATCTTTATATAAGTACAATTATACAGCAAAGTCTGCTCTTTCAAAACCAAACAAGAATCACTAAAAGCAGGGAGAAAATTTACCTTGGTAACAAGAACTCTTCTGTAAAAATAGCTTATTATTATGTAACTAAAATTATAGATTGATATTAAAATAAACATAAAACATGTGTATGTAACAAGTGTATGTTTTGCGCTTTGCATGCTTGCTTTAATCTAAAGCAGTACAAGAAAGCTTTGAAATTGTTCTCTATTTGTGTTTTCACAAATACATTAAAGGTTCATAAATTATTTGACAGAATCTCTGTTTGGCATAGAGTAATTCAGATGTGGTCTGAACAGTCTAAATATGTAAGTTTTGATTTATAAATGTGGTTGAAACTCCCTTAAAAAAATACTGAAATAGCTATTTAATTAATCACAGCAATAAGTAATCACAACATTTCCACTGGGCACACCACAGGGGAGTGCCAATTATGCAAAATTTAATTTTTTCTTGTTTTTGTACTTCCATTTGGGTCTCAACTACTTCTAAAAACAAACCAAGCATTTAAAAAAATACACGTCTGGAAAATGAGCCGTTTCAAAAACCTCCAGATCGCCAAGTCACAAATCAGCAGGCACCTCATTGTTACCTAGCAACCCTAGCAGAGTTCCGTCCGTTACCTAGCAATCCCAGCAGAGTTCCGTCTGTTATCTAGCAACCCAAACGGAACTCCAGCATGTTTGGTCAGCTGGTTTTACCTCTGTTTGCGCTGTACAATGGCTATCGGAAAAAGACAAGTGTTTTGTTGTTGACTTAAAATCCAGAAACCATTTACTGCATTCTTGTTGGTTGTACAGGAGGCTCCACTTCTGCTTTTCAAAGATGTATGGTTGTACAGCTGCGCATCTATTTGCAGCCATTTTCAGGTGCGAGTGTAAACGTTGAGTTGGGGGCTCGTGGCCGGCAGCAGCTTTCTAGGATTTAAAGTGACAAGAGACCCTAAAACGGCTCATTCTGACGAAAATCTTAGTATCTAAGAATGATTTTGTGGAAAAAAATATAATGAACATGTTTTGTTTAGGCCATTGAATTATCCTAACCTGTTCAAGGAAGCATAATAGGTCCCACTTACAATAAGCAACAGAAAAATCAAATTGGGGTGATATTTTCTGCCTTTTGCTGCCCTTCATGTCGTGCCGCCCAGGGCAGAGAGCCATTTCACCCAAAGATAAAATATACCCATCACCAGACATTTCACTTCCAGATCAGTTTGACTCAAACGTAAAGCTAAAAAACATAAATAACAAACCTTTAGTGCTCATAAGCTGTGGTCAGTTTCTAGACTCCTGAAGCACAAATACCACATCACTTCCTATCGCCCTGGTTTGTTTAACGATTTTAAATGTCACGTCTTCTAGGTCAGCTGCTCTAATTGTTTGCGCTCGGATAACATTTCCACTTCGTTGTGTTCATTTCATCACTTCTGCTTTAGTATCTCCCACAGTGAGCTCAGATTGAAAACGTTACCTGAAATAACCTCAAGTTTAGTTATTCCTTTGAAAACATGGACTCAGTTATGGATTTTCTTTATGCTGACTCTTTCTAACTCTTGTGGAGATTTTTTTCATTACATTAAATCTGCATGTAAAATATAAAGAAAACCAGTCTTAATTCAGTTCAAGTGACCCACATGTCTTTGTGAATCAGTTTCCTCCCTGAAATATTCACCATTTTGCTGGAAGTGTGAGCAGCTCCCTCCTCTGAGACCCCCGAATTCGAGCTGCAGAAAATTCCCAGAACGGCGCCGAAGCCTGAGAGGACTTCACGGCGATCCGGAAAAATCTTCAAAGAAGAAAAAAACCCAAAAAACACTCTGAACGCTGCAGAGATTTCACTCCAGAGCAGCTGGCCTGCTTTTCCTGACACAGAAAAATCCATCAGGCGTCTGAAGACCTGGAGAGAGCAGCAGATCACTAACATGGAACTGGAGAAAAGATTAAAAAATCTATGAATTAAACCACTAAAAATGATTATTAAATGATTGCAGAAGCTCACTTTTTAATTAAAATTGAAATAAAAAAGATTTAAATGTTGAACTCATGGAAAATTCTTCAAAGATCTCCTGTAGCAGTCTGTAATGCAGCAAATTTGAAGAAACCTCTGACTAAAGACAGTCTGTTTTTCTAAGACAGTCTTATTAATACACCTGTTACAATAATTAATAACAAAAAATAGTCTCAGAAGTTATTGCAATAAACAATAATATTGCTTTGAGACCATTTTCAAGTAATATGATGGTCTTGGGATTCTGGTAGTGGCAGAATCATGATGTGGAGTCGACAAGGAAACTGGTCATAGTTGATGCAAAGATGGAAGAAAACACATTGGAGGTGAAACCTTCCACCAGGACAGTGGTACAAACGACATAAACAGACTGAAACCGTGTTAGAAAAGCCCAGATGTTCAAAGGGGTGTCCAAACTTTTTGCCACTTTGGCCAAAAAAATAAAGTATATAAATAAAGGTATTTATTCTAGGTCTAAAACAAGTACATTTTTCCCAAGAACTCAAACATTTTCTGATTAAAATCAGAAATTTTCTAGAATAGCATTTGCATTTTAGAAATGTTTAAGTTTCTTTTAGAAAGTTTAATTAATGTCAAAACTTTTTTTAAAAAAATTTACTTGTACATCTTTTGAGCTCAGAAATGTCCTTTTTTCTAGAAAATTTCAGAGATTATGCTCAGAATTTCTGAGGTTTTTTTTTACTACTTCTTTAATTTTGCTGTATAAAAGAAATATCTAGTTTTCAGTTTCTTTGGGGTTTGATACATTTATTTTGAGTAATAAGAACGGGATTTGGGTCAACTTGTTTCAAAACATTTTCTATAGTTAGCCAAGTTAAAGAAAGAATAAAAGCTGATTTGTTTTTTTTCTGCCAAAAACTTAAATTTTGTGATTAATCTTAGAAATTTTCTAGAAAATTTTTCAAAATAAAATTTTTGACATTTGAATTCAGAAATGTTCATGTTTTTTTGTGGAAAATTTCTGAGATTAGTCAATTTTTTTTTCTAGCAAATTTCCTTCTGAGGCTACTCTCAAAATTGAATTTATTTTTTGTTATAAGAACAGGATTTGGGTGACTTTCTCTCCAAACATTTGTTGTATTTAGCCAAGTTTAAGAAAGAATAAAAGCTGATTTGGTTTCAGCAAAGTCGGCTGTTCAGTTAAAGTCCCTGGATAAACTCAGTTTTAACTTTTGTCAATGTTTTAACTTTTAAAACTTGTACTTTACATGTTTCTGTGTAAGAAAATTATGTTGGTAACATTTTTTTACTGTGATTGCAAATTAAAAGTCTACATCTACATCCACAGGCCGAAATTTGTGTCACGTTTGAATTGTAATTGGGTGCAGCACAAAATTAGTACAAGGGCCACAAATGGCCCCTGAACCACACTTTGATGTAAGTGATGATTTCCGTTGTCTGCAAACAAAAATAAATTAGATTTCCAAACTAGAGTTGAATTCAACACCTCATATTTCTGAAATGAAACATTCAGATTTGCAGCTGAAGATTTTAAAGTCTTAATTTTCTCTTTCTTTCCATTCCTGCAGCTGCGTTCCCTCCAAGACCTGCAGACGGTCCAGATCATAAAGATCCTGCGCTATGAGAAGAAGGTGGCGGCCATGTTCCTACTGATGATTTCCTGTTTCCTGGTGTGCTGGACGCCGTACGCCGTGGTTTCCATGATGGAGGCGTTCGGCAGGAAGGCCATGGTCTCTCCCACCGTGGCCATCATCCCGTCTTTCTTCGCCAAGTCCAGCACGGCGTACAACCCCCTCATCTACGTGTTCATGAGTAGAAAGGTTTGTAATCCTCTAAATCAGTCTCTTTCAAACCTCTGGCGGTCCGCGAGCGCCCCTAGTGGTTCGCAAGGTACTGCACGTAACAACCGTTAATGTACTGTGACGTCAGCTCAAAGTGCGACGCGTACAGCTAGCTGCAGCTAGCTTGAAATAATAATGGATAAATGGCTTAAAACTGGGTCACTCAAAAGAAAAACTGAAGATACCGATGGAAAGAAAACAGCAGGATTATTTATGTGATCAGAGGAAAATGTGTTGTTCAAGAACGATTCAATTCTTTTGAACGGCTCTCTACTGTAGGACTCAAGTTTCAGTTAATGAGAACTGTTCTGTCTTTGCTGTCACACGTTATGAACTATTGATATTTTTAACTACGGTAATTAAAAATGATTAAATTAGCTTAGTTAAATATAATAGATAAATACGACATAAAAATTGGTGAAAGATTTTGTATTTAAGAAGAGGATTTTACCATACCAATTTAGTTTTGTCTTATTTCAAGTGTACTAAGATATTTACACAAGAAATTAGACCAAACATACCTTGTAAGACTTTGTATTTTGTTAATTTTATTATGAAATGTTACTAATCTAATTGGAGTAAAATTTCTGGATTATCAGCTCACTGAATGAAAAATAAACATGTTTTTAACCAAAAATTCACCCAACACAGTAAACACACCTGCAGGTTTTGTTAATTTCATAATTTTTTTTATTGAAAGAAATTGATTTGGGAAAATTATTATTACTTTTTGTTACTTGTATGAATTATTGTCATTTTGAGCCGTAGAATGCTAACATTTCCACTCAACTTTATATTTTAATCTATCCGATGATGCAATTTTTAAATATGAAGTGATTGATAATTTGATGAGTCACTCAGTACATGAGTAGACTTTCTACCAAATACTCAAATACTTTTTTACCCCTACTTGAGTAATTTCTTGCAACTTTTTACTTGAGTAAAACTATGATGAAGTATTGCTATTCTTACTTGAGTGTAATTTTTGGATTCTCTACTCACCTCTGATCATCATCATCATCATCTGTTTTCCTCATCCTCTTCCTCCAGTTCCGGCGTTACTTCCTGCAGCTGCTCTGCTCCCGGCTCTTCCATAAGATCTCCTGGCTGCAGCAGAACCTCAAAGAGCGGCCGCTGACGCCCGCCGAGCGCCCCGTCCGCCCCATCGTCGTCTCCAGCGCCTGCGACTCCAAGGACCGCCCCAAGAAGAGGGTCACCTTCAACTCCTCCTCCATCGTCTTCATCATCACCAGCGACAACTTCCAGCAGTTCGATGTCACCTCCAAGGCCGGAGATTCCTCGCAGGTGAACGTCGTCCAAGTGAGGCCGCTGTGATCTTTGACCTCTGGATAATGCCTTATGATCAAACATGCCGTTCCAAGCCAAACTAATCCCGCCTGACCTCCACGGCTGTTTCTGTGTCTGAACGCAGCTCCAGACTTTTTACAACTGACCGTAAATACCCAGCAACACCTAAACGAGTCGTAAAGAGGGGGACATCCTCATTAGACATGGGCTTGGTGATATTAAGTAGGTAATTGCATAGTTGATTAACTAGTTTTATGTGATGCAGTGTGTGGCAGAGAAGCTGGGTTTCCGTTACAAATGAGCTCAAAACTTTGTCAACATTCAACACTAATGCCGGAAAAACACAATTTTAGTTAAACGGCATTAAAATCACACCTGAGTAAGTTTGTTCATGAGAAAAGTCACTAAAAAACATGCTGCATAGGCCTGTCGCAGTAAGTAATAATCAATTAATCCTTGATCATTTAAAACATCAAAAATTTCCATTTGCATGATTTATTGTTTTTTTATTTTCTCTCTCTTTTTTTTTTTTTTTTTACCAAAAACTGGATGATAAAAAATCTTCAGTTTGGTGTTTTGGTCTCAATTAGCCCTTCTTTTGAGGGATAATTTTGTTTTCAAAATTCTTTTTATTTGTTGTTTCTGGATATTTAAAATGTCTTCCAGTTCCAGTGTTAAATGTTCATTACAATTTAAAGCTTAATAATCTTTGATTACCATTGTATTACTTGAAAATGGTATCAAAACAACAATATTATCGTTTATCGCAATGACTTCTGGGATTATTTATCGTCCTCCAACCACTTCCTGTTGTCTCCTTAATTTCCTCCAGTAGTAACATCCGGTTGTTGAACACATGCGACAAAAGTTTTTCCATTACAGTTTTGTGAAATACACTAATTTCTAAACAGCCGAAAAAAATCCACTTCATCCTAAGCAAATTTATTTCCGTAATTCCAATTTGGGCAAATATTACCAACGGAAACACAGCTACTATGTTCAGTATTTACTCTGCCATAACACAAAATCTTACCAAGTATGTTTGGTCTAATTTCCACTGCAAATATCTTAGTACACTTGAAATAAGACAAAACTAAATTACAAGTAACTTTTGAGCAAAACATAGGAGCTTGTTTTAAGTAAATAATTCCTAAATTTTGACAAAAAAGTGCTAGTTCCATTGGCAGATTATTTCAAGTCAACTGTCCCTGCGCCGTTACCTAGCAACGCCAGCCAAGCTCAGCCAGTTACCTAGCAACCCAGTTCTAGTTCCACTGGCAGATTATTTCACGTATGACAAAACATTTTTCCAAGTACTGGTGGGCATTTATTATATTGTTTTATTTATTTATTGTGATAAATTTCTTATAATAATTTAGTTTCATAAATAAAATTAAATTTGAAAATATTATTAAATGGAGTTTAACTGTACTGTGTAAAAGTTTAGTGTATTACAAATGGAAATTTTTGAATGTTTTCAGGAGCATTATTTGTGTTTGCGAGGCTTTGATGCCGGGCTATGCAGTCATAGTTACCTAAAAAAATAAGTAACAAATAGTTCTTATTGTCACTTTTATTGGTGTAGCAATAGTATCACAAATATTCACTGCAAAAACAAAATTTTACCAAGTATTTTTGTCTAGTTTGTAGTGCAAATATCTTAGCACACTTGAAATAAGACGAAATTAACTTAAAAATAACTTTTCAGCAAGATTATTTACTTGCGTAAGGTAAATAATTCCTTAATACTGGTGAAAAAGTACCAGTTCCTTTGGCAGATAAATTAACGTATAACACGGGAAAAATGTTTGCCAACAGAACTAGCACTTTTTCATCAATATTAATGAATTATTTACTTAAAAAAAGCTCATACGTCCTGCTAAAAAGTTACTTTTAAGTTAGTTTTGTTTTATTTCAAGTGAACTGAGATATCTGCACTAGAAACTATACCAAAATACTTCGGAAGATATTCTGTTTTTCCAGTGTTGCGATAAAACTTTAAATCCGTGTTAGGTATCTCTAGTTATAAGTGAAATAATCTGCCAGTGAACCTAGTACTCTTTCATCAATATTAAGGATGGATTGAGTTAAAACAAGCCCCTTTATTTTGCTGAAAAGTTACTAGTAAGTTAGTTTTATCTTATTTAAAGTGTATTCAGATATTGGTAATACTTGGTAATATGTTGTGTTTTTGCAGGTTAAGAGGACAGTGAAGTTCGGGTCAGCTTGTGATTTATGGTGATACATTTTGGTTGGTACCCAACTACAAGTGTGTAAGGAAGATAAAAAATAAAGCTTATTTTTTTAACCATAAATACATATTACTGTATGGATTCAGGAAAGAGACTCTATTTTAAACTAGCAGGTTTGTGTACTTCATCTCATTATCCAGTGTGACGAGATCCGACACTGTGAAGTGGCATTTGGTGAGAATATGTGAGGATTGCAGGAGTGTAATTAGGCAAAAGGAGATGAGATCAGGGTGGGACGTCCTGGGTGTCAGCTATGAATAGACATAATTAATGGATCTCCATGTCTAATAAAATCCCTTTTCACTGTGGACCTGAATGACTGAGTGGCCTCTTTGTTTTTTAATGTTTGGGGGAAAAGGCACATGTGTGAAGTTTACTACAATAAAGTAGTAGTTTATCTACTTTATTGTATTTTATTTAATGTACAGGAGCAGAAGCTGCTGAACTGATGTTAACCACCAACTTTTGAGAAAAATTGTAATGTTACAAGAATAAAGTTGTCACAAAATCAAAATGCGGGAAAAAAGTTGGAATGACGTGAAAAAACAGTAATTATATTACTTGAATAAAGTAATAATAAGGGAAAAGGTTGCCATAATATAAGAAAAAATTCAAAATATTACAAGAATAAAGTAAAAATAATACAAGAAAACATTGTAATAAAGAATAAAATCATATCTTTATTCCTGAAACGACTTTTTTACATCTTTATTCAGGTTATGTAACTTACCTGATCAAAGGTGTAGTAATAGAAGAAAAAGCTGTGATAAAAGAAGAAAGTCGCAATAATATGAAAATAAAATTCGTATTACAATAATAAACTTGAAATAACACAATAAAGTTGTAATTATGTGAGAAAGATTCACAATAATACAAAAGTAAAGCCATAATAAAACAGGAACAGTCATAATATTCTAACCTAAATATGTTTGAGAAAAAAATTATAATGTGAGAAAAAAGTAACAATGTGACAATAAAGCCATAAAACTACTAGAATAAGGTCGTATTTTAATAAGGCAGTAGTTTTATGAGACTAGCTCAGTGAAAAATAAATAATTAAAACGAGGAATGTTCAGCATCTTTTGAAGTTATACATTGGCATCAGTTTTACAATTAAGGAATTGTTTCCATGGTTACTAATTAATTTATGCATATTATATGGCTGTTAGATCTACAAATAATTTAAAAGAAACATAAATCCACATCAATGTACAGGAATTTTATTGTGACAAATAAAAATAAGGACTTATTTTAATGTGAAAATGTTATATAAAGATGAAATCTGTTCATTTGCTTTAATTGAAACATCCTAATTAATCAAATCTGAAGTCCACTGCTGCTCCATTATAAGATTTAATAATTGGATTTGTTCGTTCCCATGTTCTGAGGCTCCTGTCTGTCAGATCTGACAGGCGGCGCCGACACGAGGCGGCGTCTTCAGGGCGGCCATCTTGTTCCAGATCTTCTCAGCTGTGATAACGAGCTTGTTGATCTCTGGAGGATTTTTAATGAGCAGATAGGAGCCGCCAACAGCAGCTCCCACAGCTCCTAGCAGCAGGCCACGGTTTATCACCTGCAGGGAAACAAACATGTTAATAATAATAATAAAAGCACCTAATTGGCTTTGATTTAGTCCTTAATATACTGGAAGTTTCTGCAAATATATAACATTTCCAGAGTGAGCTGTGTTTGATTTTCAACTGGACCGCTTTGTTCAACAAATACGCAGCAAAAACACAAAATCTTGCCAAGTATTTTTGTCTAGTGTCCAGTGCGAATATTTTAGTACACTTAAAATGAGACAAAATTTACTTAAAAGTAACTTTTCAGCAAGATGTAGGAGCTTGTTGTAAGAAAATTATTTATGAATATTTCTAAAAAGAACTAGTTCCACTGGCAGATTACTTTACTTATAACATGGAGGGAAAAAATCTTAGTGAAATAAACTATGAATAAAATTCAAACTTTTTAAATCAATATAAGGAATCATTGACTTAAAACCAGATATTGAGATATTTTTGTCTTATTTCATGCATGCAAAGATATTTGCACTAAAAACAAGACCAACATTACTAGGTAAGATTTTATGTTTTTGCAGTGCATCAACGTTTGTCTATTAATAATCCAGTTACTCTCACTGTAGAACATCAGCTGTGGAGAGACATTTCATTCAAAATTAAACAAATAAATGTAATAATCACATAGTTATTTGAAGAATTATGATAGCTATTCTGTCAAATAAATATTAAATAATTAAATGTTCCCATTAAATAAAACATTGTGTATTTTCCTCTCTCCAAATATTTCATATATATTTATTTCAAGATATCTTTACTTATTTTAATATTTCTTGATATTTATTTCATTTTGAATTAAATGGTTCTCCATAATCAGCATGCTGCCCTATTACTCACCAAATTTCTTTATTTTGTTTTCCTTACTAACACAAAAGGGATTTTAGATGTTAACCATGTAAAATCAACATATAATGACAAAAAATATATATATAAATTTTTGATGAGAGAAAAGTGCAACAGCAAAATTTCCAAGAGTAAAAATGCATCTTTTGTGCCAAATGGGGTATAAAATTATTTGGCAAATGGTGAACTAATAACTTTTCCTCATAATTTCTTTAATCTAAATAACTTTTTGAAATAATAAAATATTACTATATGTACTTAGGTTTTAATGATCATTGCATGTTGTTATACTTTAAAGGAAATATGCACTTAGAGACAAAAGATTTGCTCTTTTTGTGGAGCAACATTAAAATATTCAGAAAATTTTTTATTCTTTTCCAAAAATTGCTTCATTTAGCCGCTTTCATTGCTATACAGGTTAAGCTAATTCACCAGTAACACAGCATGATGTTGCCACCACTGTGTTTTCATAGTGGTTAATGTGTCATTAATCAGCAAAGATTAATGAGATTAATGAGAAAACTGAGATTAAATTATACACAGTTGAACTCTTTTCAAATTTTAAAAATTGATGGTTTGTTTTACAGATTTCAGAGTCAATGGTGTGGAATAGATGCACATTTTCATTCATATTAACAAAACTGACTACTTTTATTTTGTCCGTCACATAAAATCCCAATAACATTTTGGTTTTTGCAAAATGGGAAAAAAAATTCAAGCAGTATAAATCGATTTGCAAGGCAAGTATCCATGATTCATAGATTAACATTACTGAGACCTGGCCTTTAAACATAATGGACTTTACATTACAGTATTTCCAGGATGCTCTGTTTGAGCTCCATCTTCTTTCACGTGTCTGGCGGCTTCGTGAGGTCGTTTTAGTATTCCCCTTCATCACATCCATTTTAACCTTTGCCAACTCATTCACTTTGGGGTGGAAACGATTTATGAGGTTGGCTGTGGAATCCCTGATGTCTCTTTGACTACCAGCAGAGAAACCATTAGCACGAGTCAGACACTTCCTGGTTCAAATCAGAAACATTTCTGCTCCACACAGCAACATATTCCAGCTGGAGAATCGCATTTTGAATGCTGCGACTTCACAACAGTGATGGATTAGAGAGGAAAATTAAACAGAAGGAGGAAGAAACTCACTCTGTCCTGCCAATGCCAGCGCTCCACAGCGACATGGTATCTGGTCCTGGTGAAAGTCACCTGAAAAACCAGAAAGAAACTAAAACCTGTAAGTTAAAATGCATAAAAAGTCTCAACACACATCTACACCGCAAAAACACAAAATCTTACCAAGTATTTTTGGTCTAGTTTATTGTGTAAATATTCTAGTACACTTTAAGTAAGACAAAACTAACTTATAGATAACTTTTCAGCAAGATATAGGAGCTTGTTTTAAGTAAATAACTCCTTAAAGTTGATGAAAAAGTACTATTTCCATTGGCGATTTATTTCACAGTCAACTGTCCCTGCGCCGTCTACCTAGCAACGCCAGCCAAGCCCAGCCCGTCACCTAGCAACACACTTCTAGTTCCGCCATGTTATTAAAAAAAAAAGTACTTTATTGATCCCAAAGGAAGTTTAATGTTGTTGTAACTCATTAATTCAGATTGTAAGTACGGCATTTACTGTATAATTTATCATGATTAATTTCTTATGGTAAGAATTTTCATTTATCATTGTCATGATAAATTCCAACTAATGACTTTTTTAAATAATTTTTTTTTCAGTTTGTTGAATGAGAGTATTGATAAGTACAAATAAATGTGAAAATATTAAATACATTTACTGTACTGTGTGGAGTTTAGTATATTACAAATGGGAGTGTTTTTCAGAGGCAGTACTTGGTAAAATTTTACAACGTATGTCCACTAATAATCCAGTTGTTCTCACTGTAGGACATCAGCTATGGAGAGACATTTCATTCAAAATTAAATAAATAATGTTATTAAGCATGTTAGAAAGTATTCCATTAGATAAATAAACTAGAACTTTTTCATCAATATTAAGGAATTCTGCCAAACTGGTAGCTTTCCAAAGTTTCTCATTTTCTCCTTTTGTCATGAAATGGTGTGGTGAAGGTGGTGAGGCAGACGCAGCAGACCCAGGTAAGATGAGTAATGGAGGTTTTAATGTAAAACACACAGTCCAACCAACGGGCAGCACGGCCGAGCAGAAGCCAGGGCTCGACGCCGGTAGCAACCGTTAAACCAACGGACAACACGAAGGACTCGGAACACATTAGACGAGGACCCGACGAAGACACAGACACACAGGTGACACTAAATACACAGGAGGTAATTAGGGAACGAGAAACACCTGGGAGTAATCGAGGGGAGAACAGGACAACACGGAGACACAGAAAACTCGAAATAAACACACAGAAAAACACGGAACATGACACCTTTCACTCCAACCTAATCTTATTTTTTATGCTAAAGCAGTTTTAAGGCAGAGTGGCAAAACATGAAACTGCTACTTATTAGTTACTCTGCAGGTTGTTGCTAGGTAGCCAAAGAATGAGTGAGTTGCTAGGTAACCAGAGAGAGTAAGTGAGTTAGTTGATTCGACCAACCTTGCTAGCTAGCGGAGAAATTGAATTGCCCAGCCCTAACAGTAGCTACTATGCTGCAGTGACACATTGCGTGGCTTGGATAATTCATATTTTTTCAGGTCAACTGGTTGTTTCTTTCTGTTTATTGATTTAGATATGCTGGAGAGACGGAGTTAAAAAGAGACAATTTTGCACCATAAATCGAGTTTCTGTTCTTTTTCCTTACATCATCTGTTTGTTCTGTGTTCACGCTAATAAAACGAACAACTCTGCCTGAGGCAGCAGCTGCAACAAAAACCAATATGAAGGGTGCTTAATAATTTGTGTAAGATTTTTACGTGATTTTAAAAAATAAGAAATCACGTTATTGTTCTGTAAGTGTTGACAGCAGTGATCGAAGACACACTTACCATTGTGTAAAGAGGAATAATCGTCTTCGGCATGAGGAGGTGAAGTAGATTGTCTACATGTTTTCTGAAAATAAACCATTTGGAGTTGACGTGCGCCCGCATCTGGAAAGTTAAACAGCAAATGTGTTTGTGAGGTGAATCAATGATGCTGAACTCCATTTTCATGTAAAAAATTTAAATACATTTATTTCAAACTATCAAGCCAGTTTCTGCTTCAGATGATGAAATGGATCATTTTCATGTTTTGACTACTGATTATCTGATGCATTTAGAGCTGCAACTAACTATTACTTAACATATTTTTCAGCAATTATTCTTACAATCAATCGATTAATATTCCCTTCAATAAATAAACCGGAACTTTTTCATCAATATTAAGGAATAAATATAGCCAAAGTGGTGATTTTTCCGAAGTTTCTCATTTTCTCTTTTCACTGCACCTCGATCTCTCAATTTTAAAGCAATTTTGAGGCAAAACATGAAACTGCTACTTATTAGTTACTCCTCTGGTTGTTGCTACGTAACGAAAGAGTGAGTGAGTTGCTAGGTAACCAAAGAGTGAGTGAGTTTTGGCAGTTGGCTGATTTTCAAAAACGTGAGAGCCCACACAGGAGTTGATAAAAAAATCTTAGGTATAACGGTTGGATCGCACCGTGTGTGGTGTCCAGCCCCACGGAAGGAGCAACACGAACCGATTTCACTCATCGACATTCAGATTCCAGTCAGACAATCCCATAAAAATCCCTCTTTATCATACCCGAATTTAAAGTAAACAAAGACGACTGACAATGTAGAAGTAGTAGTGATAGTTTGTGAGCTTACTCTGAGCGATACGCCAAAAAGCGATACGCCAAAAAGAAAAGGCGATACGCCAAAAAGCGATACGCCAAAAAGAAAAGGCGTAAGATAAAAGAATGGAGATGGCGCGAGCAGCGGCTTTACTACATAAGGAGGTGAGTGGTTACGATTAGCAAGCGACAATCTTAAAACGAAGAATGTCCTAGAACTATCGTAAGGGGGAAATCGGGGCAAAAAATCATGACATGTGAAATGGGCTCGAATGTGATAAGAAAGATATCAAATATCGCACTAATGAGAAGGTACGCGTCCCATTAGTAACCATGGAGATAATGCCGTACCGTCATGTAGCCTAGCATGCATAGAAAAAACTGGTTAGCAGCTCGTCTTTGGTATGTTTTAAGGCTGCTCCGGTGAATGGGGAAACGCTCTTTATGACATAGTGATGTAAATGATGTGGTGTGAATTCAGGCAAAGTCGTAATTTGATCAACACAGGAGGGAGGAGGTGTGCGTCAGTTTAAAAACCCACGCACAGCTAAGCTAGCTATTTCCAACTTGCGTAAATATGGCTATGAACCCCAACCAGGCCTGCTACACTGACAGACGAATTAGCTTGATTTGAACAAGTAAAAGCCACGAATAAACTGGCAAAAACAACTTTGGAAAACAATTTCAGTCGCTCTGTTCAGTACTCCCGTCCCTCACTTCCAACGTTCGTCACGACGCCTCAAATGATTAAGTGACGTAGTTGCAAAGGGTTAATAGTATGCTGAGAACATGCTAGCTAATGTTAAAACAGCAAGATAAATGTGGGTAACCATGGCAACAAGGGAGCCTTTAACGGCTGGTCTGTCTGTAGTCAAGTTGCGCGCGCATCCACTGTGTTTGCAAATAATCCTCTATATATTATAATACATGTTATTATATACAAATGATGGTATACCACATATATTATTATATATAAAGTAATATAATAATAATACAATAACAGTATCATTATCTTATTGATATTAAATGTAGTAATAATAATAATGTAATATAATAATATTATAAAGAAATTTATAATTCATTTGTTTATTATTATAAACAAGTTTAAATTTTATTCCACCATCCATCCATTATCTAACACAAACAAAATCTTTTTGGACTGTGGGAGGAAGCCGGAGCGCCCGGAGAGAACCCATGCGTGACATTTTCAAGATTTTTATTAATTCTTGAAAATTGAAGAATTATAGTATTGGAATTATAGTGTCCAATACAAAACATATGCAACAAAAATTAAAATTTTACCTTATTACCATTGTACATAAAAAAAAATAGAATACTGCACAGAAATAACCGCTGAAAAAAGCGACAAGTATGGAAGTATCAGAAAAGGAAGTAAGCAAAGGAAAGCAAATACAAAAGAAAATAAGGACACTAACGGTTAGAATCAAACATTTACACCATAAATGTTCTGCATTTTGGTTGTGAATGTCTTCCTCCGTGAGAACTTTCCCGTCCGGGTCAGTTTTTACTTTGCCCACAGTGACAAAACTGTTCCCACGGATTGTGGCGTCATCCTGAGCACCATTCTGCGATGTTCTGTCTGTTAAATCAGTTGCTGTGCAAACTTTCAGGTCCAGGTCCATTTTTTCTTTGGCACCAGTGGATGATTGGTACCCAGGGACTGGGGTCGCATCTTGAGCTTCGTTTGGCAGTGTCTCGTTTTTCAAACTAATCGCTTCGACTGTAGAGAAAACCTTGTCTGTCTCTGGGCAAATTCTCAGTTTCAGGTAAAATTTTTGTTTGGCACCAGTGGGAGATTGGTACCCAAGGACTGGGGTTGGATCTTGAGCTCCGTTGTGCAATGTCTCTTTTTTCAAACTAAGGACAGTTTTTTCTTTGACTGGAGAGAAAACTGTCTCTTCCTCCGTGTGAACGTTCCCATCCGGGTCGGTTTTTACTTTAGGAACAAATTTTCCCGTGTTCCTAAAGGCTCTGGCCACATTTCGAGCACGGTTTTGAGACGTCGTGTTTCTCCAATCAATCGCATTGCAAACTTTCCCGTCCGGGTCAGTTTTTTCCTTGGGAACATCTTTCCCACTGTTGTCAGAGACCTGTCTCTTCTCCTGATCGCTGCCTTTTGACGTCGTGTTTGTCAAGCTGATCTCTGTGACTTCTGAGAAATCTTTCTCTCTTCTCTTGGGAAGAGTCGACTTATCCATCCCCTGGTCTTTGCTCTCAGGCTGAGAGCTGCCTTCATCCTGATCAGTCCCAGGAAAGTAATTGTCGTAGAGCTTCTTCATTCCTACTATCGCCAAGTATCCGAGTCCAAAAAGTACAGGAACTGGCACCTTTCCGAAAATATTCATGGTGAAATGCTGTGTTTACAATCAACCAACTGCTGGGATCCTAACTGCTGTTCTGAGAAACAAGCCTTCAGAGCCTCATAGATCTTCTTTGGTCTATGATGTCATCTGTGACCTCATCAATGAACTCACTGTTGTTCTGGGGCAAGGTCTTGCTTCTGGTCGTTGCTATGGAAACGATCAGATCAGTTCTGCATGAATTAAACTATTGACCCATTGCACGTGACGTCACGGTTTCCAGAGCTCCGCCCACTCCGCCTTGACGGACGTCAAAGCAACCAATGCGCTCCTTTAAAGCTGGTCTAAAAGCAGGACGTCTGGAGCTTCATATCGCTTCCATTTAGTTGATTCACCAACCTTGCTAGCTAGCAGAGAGGTTTAGCGACACTTGAAACGTTTTTGTAGAACATATTCACAGATAAAGGGCTTTCTCACATCTTAAATGGGAGATTTTCTGTTTTTTGCACAGTTTTGACTTAACTATTGCTCTGATTGTGTTGTTCTTTCAGCAATTGGCTTTTTTGAGTCTGTATGTTCAAGTTTGGAGTTTGGTAGTAACTAGCAGTGATGTCAATAACGCGTTACTTAGTAACGCGTTGCCATTTCATATCCAGTAGTCAGACTACAGTTACTTATCAAAATTATTTTGCGTTACTGTGCATTACTATTTTCATTTGGAATTTAATTTTATTTCCTCTACGCGTCTTGTTGAGGGATCGCCGTTTCCATGCGACAGTATCAGCAGCGACAGAAACGTAAACAATGGAGGGAAGCGGGAGATGCGCATTTTGTTGGTAGAAAAACAGGAACTATTTTGAGTTTTTGTCGCCAAGTCCAATTATTATAAGCGGCTGTGGACTTCTTTTTTTTTTAAAGTCGCTAGCAAATTTAATGAGTCGCGGGTTGCGCTTTTTGGGCTCGTTTTTGAACGTGAAGTTGCTCATTTGGGTTTTTAAATAAGCAGAGATAAACCCCAGAAAATGTCTGACCTCCAATTAGTTTTAGTCAGGTTCTCCCTGTCCATCATTTCCCGGATGATCCGTCCCGCTGTGTCTTTGTTAATGTCAAGTTAATATATTACCTGTCAATTACGTCGTTCTATCCAGAACATTGGAAACATCGAGACTAATTTGAACAGCGCAATAAACGTGAAAACAGCTACGAATGAACAAGTCCGTAAAGTTGTTCAACTAAACGGCATTATAATTATTAATATTAAGATAAGTGCCACAAATCTGTGCAGCAGCCATCTGGACTGTGGAGCCGCAGGAGGAGCGTTGCGCTCTGACACCAAACGCAGGGCCGTAACTCACAACCTGGAGGCTGGGGGGCACAGGGGGGTTTAAATCCTTAAAGTTTTCTAGACAATAGTGGACCACACAAAAACATGCACAAATTACTAACTTTTTTTTTGTACTGTAACCATTAAAAAATCTCCCCTTCAGTTCAACCTTATAAATGGAGACACATTGTTGATGTTACTATTATAAAATAGCTTACAATTAAGTTTTGGCAAAGCTCAATGTAATTTTCACAGCGTTGTTGTTAGCAGCTGCTGAAAGTAACTTTAAAAAAGTTACTTTTAATGTAACTGAGTTACTTTTTCAAGGAGTAATCAGTAATCCGATTAAAGTTACTTTGTCAAAGTAACTATGCCATCACTGGTAACTAGTTACTTTTACTTGAGTAACTTTTTTGAAAAAATTTACTTTTCTGAGTACCTTTTACTTTTACTCGAGTAAATTTTATTATGAAGTATTTCTGCTCTTACTTGAGTAAAATTTCTGGAGTCTCTGAATGAAAAACAAACATGTTTTAACCAAACATCCACCAGACACACACCTGCAGTTTATGTTTGTTATTGAAAGAAACTGATTTGGAAAATTTTTATTGTTAGTTTTTGTTACTTATATGAATTATTGTCATTTTTTATTGTCACTTTATATTTTGTTCCATCTGATTATGTAACTTTTAAATATTAAATGATTGATAAATTGATCAGTTACTCGGTACTTGAGTAGACTTTTTACCAAACACTTTTTTACTCCTATTTGAGTAATTTCCTGGATGAAAACGTTTTACTTTTACTTGATTAAAATTATGTGGAAGTAGCGCTACTCTTACTTGAGTATAATTTTTTTTATACTCTACCACCTCTGCTCAAGTTAACGATTAATCGGTTACTAAATTAGTTGATGATTATTTCAACAATCAATTAATCGTTTGCTCAATGTTTAGTTTTTGCTGGACACTTTGCACCTGTTTCCAGGTCGTCTCTCTGCTGGATGCCTTTTATAAATCCCTGCGTTTGATTTTAAAGCAGCTTGTTTTCCTGCAGAGGAACAAACTGCTTTTTTCTTTCCTGCTTCCAGCGACTGAATCACTAGCAGCCCTGAGCTCCAGAGCGCTGGACTGAAAACCGGCAGTCAGGGGCTTTTAGCTTTCATGTTCCGAGTCAGTGGAGCAACGGGAGGAAATCTTTAAACAGAAGTCTCTTTAGCTGGGTTGATGATTAGAACCGGTTCAGAGCAATGCTCGGTTTTGGATTTGTTTGAGCAAACCCAGAACAATGATGTAATATAAACTGCATTCTCTAAAGTAAGCAGAGATGCTCAGATCTGATATTAATATCTGCATCGGTACCTTCATTGTTCCCCATCCATAAGGGCAGATCTATTCGGTCTAGTTCTATGTTTTGTTTTTTATATTTGCATTTCCTAATTCCACTTTCCGAACCATTTGAAAGAAGGTTTATTGGAGTTTATTATTTATATGTTTGACCAATGTAGTCAACACATTGTTTTTGTCAGTTTCTTTATTATTTGTTCTACATTAGAATTTTACTGACGGAACAAATTAAATTGGTTTTCCACATTTAACCAAGATTGTGAAGTTATTGTTGTATTTAAATGTGCTGTGCTGGCGCAGAGTTATCAAATAGTTTTTCAACTAAATACATTTATGTCTGTATTTAAAAAAAACAACTACATTTTAAGTCAATTCAGCATCATTTTTCTGAATTAAATCGGTAATCGGCCGATAGGTGAGAAGAGTTGATCAGTGCAACCAATAAATGATAAAAGATCATTATCATCTTTTATAATGATCTTTTATAAAAGATCATTATAAAATCTGAAACTTTAGATTTCCTGAAACTAAAGTTTTACTGATTTTTTAAAAATCTGATTTTAGTTAGTTGCTCAAATCTACAGTACTTAAAAAATTATCATGTTTTGTACTTTGTTTTAGGAAAAAATGCACAAATTAATTTTATTTTTCTGTTTATCACATTAATATTTTATTAAAGTATTTTATAAACACATTTAAACTTTGTCCAGATTCTATTAAACTAATTGAAAGAAAAATTCACAAAAACTTCAAAAGATCAGAAGTTTGATAAACTTAAATCATAAATAGTATCGATATTGTATTGGTATTGACATCAATATCCATATGAATATCAGTGATTCTGGCCTTGTATTTACTTTTGTTTTGGATCAATAAAAATATCTCGAATAGTTCAGCTTGGGAATCAAATATCTACAAAAACATAATGTAAAAAAAGCTTTTTTAAAAAAATAAAATATCTGAAATAGTGTGGCTGGGGAACTAAATTTCTACAAAAACTCAGGGAAAATAAATATTTTTAAAAATATCTGGTGAAATTGTGTAGTTTGGAAAAAACAGAGGGGGAAAAAAGACATTTTCTGAAAAATATCTGAAATAGTGTGGATGGAGAATCAAATATTTGTATTGGAAAAGAACATCTGGAGTGAAAATTTCTAACTAAAACTAATGTAACTAAAAGTGCATGTGAAGTAGAAATTGAACTGAATTACTTCGACATAGTTGTACATGGCCAGATCTGCGATGGCGTGGTCGTCAGGAACCCGGACCCTGGAGTACTCTGGCAGCACGACACCTGTGCAGGTAAAACCCAGAATGACTCTGTTACCGACTCCGGACTCTTTCTGCACCAGTAGTTTTTATTTAAAAAACATGGCACTTACTGAAATCCTCATTGAACTGATTCATTATTTCATCAAAGACAATGCAGTCTTCAAAACCCTGAAAGCATAAAAGAAAGAAAGAATATGAGTGATTCTTTAGTACAGTTTTGAACAGATCTAAAGTGATTCTTTTCCAGAGTTAAGAACTAATCTGAAGTGATTCTTTGAGCTGAAAAGATCAAAGTGATTCTTTGGGGAGTTATGAACAGATCTAAAGTGATTCTTTAGGGCATTTTGAACAGACCTAAAATAATTCTTTGAATTGTCATGAACAGATCAAACCAATTCTTTTGGGCGTTATGAACAGATCTAAGTGATTCTTTAGGGCGTTTTGAACGGACCTAAAGTGATTCTTTGGATTGTTATGTACAGATCTAAAGTGATTCTTTGTTCACATTTTGAACAGATCTAAAGTGATTCTTTGTTCACGTTTTGATCGGATCTAAAGTGATTCTTTAGATTATTATGATTGGATCTAAAGTGATTCTTTGTTCACATTTTGAACAGATCTAAGTGATTCTTTAGGGCGTTTTGAACGGACCTAAAGTGATTCTTTGGATTGTTATGTACAGATCTAAAGTGATTCTTTGTTCACGTTTTGATCGGATCTAAAGTGATTCTCTGTCAGCCCGCCTCCCGTACTCGGCGGTACTCACGGCGTTCATCCCCTGGCCATAGAAAGGAACCACAGCGTGGGCCGCGTCCCCCATGAGGACACATTTGTCCCCGATGTGATACGGGGAGCACTTCACGGAGACCATGGCCTGAGCAGGCAGGCGGAAATAATCCCTCCTGAGGGCAGCACTGCAAAGGACAAAAGCAAACAAAACCATTACAAACTTGCTCAGGGTAGCTGATCTAATCTGATGTTTTCTTCCTAAACAACGGAGTCGCCCTGCTTGCAGTGAAAGCGTCTGTCACAGCTGGGTACTGCAGAGCGGCGCGATCTGTCCGCTGTGGTTTAATGAAAACGGGAGGAAAGCCCGCGCTGGGCTGCTCATGCCTGACCGCTCCGAATAAAAGTCTCAGACTTTATTAAGGCTACTTGCATCCTGCCGTCTATCCGTCACCCGCCGAAAATTAAAAGCCTTGCGGCGGCAGGAATCTGTGTGAGCGTTCAATTTCACAGTCCGCTGCTGATGCGCCCGCTTTGGGTGGGGTGACGGCGGCTGAAGGTGTTTCTGACGACAACCCAACAGGTCGGGATGAAGAGGCAGGAAGGAGGAAGAGGAGACGTTGCGTCAGACAGACGGAGAAAGGTCACTTACGCTCCAATTAGCGGGATGGCATCAGGGAAGTATTTTTGGAAAAACTCAATGACTTCGTCTCCTGTGGTGATTTTCTCAAACTCCTCAAAGGGCATGAAGAGGGTGCAGGTAAACGTCTTGTCCTAAATTAGAAAATAAACAAAAGATGCTTTAATATTATCCTTAAAACACATTAAATTTATGTGGGCCTGTAGACCAGAGGTGTCCAAACTTTTTGCCACATGGGACAGAAGAGGATTAGGCCACTGAAAAAAAAAATGCTGACTTTGATCTCAGAAAAAAATTAACTGATTAAAATTAAGAAATTAATTACAGACCAAAAAACCAAACAAACAAAACAACCTAAAACCAAGGGTCATTTTAAATCACTACTTAAAACTTATTTTATTTGTTAGCATTTAATTAAGTCTTGATACTGTAACTTTTCTGTTGTGATGTTTTATTTTTATTTTATTTATTTACTTTCTTAATTTTCATAAATTTATTCTCGTGTTATTGTTTTTGTACTAAACTTGGTGCAGTTTAAACCTGCTTCTAAAAGTCATACATCAATAAATTTGATATTGAAAGTAGACCGATATTTATTGTGGATCCAAAACCTGAATTTTTTTTTTTCATTAATCTCAACATTGTCAACATTTGAAATTCAGAATTTGTTTTTTGTAGAAATCTAAGAATTAAGTTGTTTTTTTTAGCAAATTTCCTTGTTTTTCTAGAAAGATTCTGAGATTACTCTCAAAATTTCTGAGATTTCCGGCAGAAATTCACAACATATTATTACTTTATTTTTGCAAGTTTTTTGTATTAAAAGAAATGCATCTAGTTTAACCTTTTATTTGCAAATTTTCCGCAAAAATTGTCAAAAACATTAGTTTAAGTGATGTTAACTCCCACCTGCAGATGGCAGTATTTCTTACTTTTACAACACTGCTGCCTGAAACTGATGAAATCTGTTCAATCGAGCGAATAAACTGTTCTTTGTTGCGTTTTTTCTCCTGTACACGTTCAAAAAAGTAAAAAAAAATGATAAAGAAATGCATTTCCCACTCACCAGGTTGGGGAGAGCGATCATCATGAAGGTGTTTCTGGGCCAGATGTGCAGGTAGTTTGGCTTCATAGCAAACTGCAGATGATGATGAAGGTGGAAATAAGCCAAGATGTGAAAAAGTAAAGTCTGATTGTGAATCTGAGCCTCAAGCCGAAGTAAAACCCGTCTGACCTCCCCGTTTCTCGGCGGCATGGTGAGCTCCATGTATCCGTGCGGGATGTACGTCTGGCTGTAGTTGAAGCGGCTGCGGCGCAGGAACTGCTTCCGGACGGCGGAGAACGCGCCGTCGCAACCGACGATCAGGTCCGCTTGAGTCTGCGTCTTGGATCCGTCCGGCCTGAGAATCAGATACTTACACTTAAATGTGATCAAAGTATGGCTGAGACATACGATTATTTTAATAATCAATTATTCTGTCGATTAATCGGATGAAAAGTTTCAACATTCTGTAACCACTGAAGCCTTGCTTTAAAGATGATTCTGACTTTAATATCAGAATTCAGACTTTTTTCCCTCAGAATCAGAATTATTTAAATTGTTTATGCAGAATCAGGCAAATCTATTCATAAGACGCAAATCACGGGTCCACTGGATCAATCATAGAACAAAGAAGAAATATTTATGTGATTATTTTTATATGCTAACAAAATAATTGACACAATACACCTAAGAATGTTTGGTTATTTATTTGAATTTTGACATAAAATTTAAATTTTGAGAAAAAAGTCAAAATTCTGAAAAAAAATTCAATTTCTTTTTGTTCAGTGTCCCTAATCCTCTCCCATAAAAAGCATATTTACTGACAAAGGTAGTTTTTTTTGTCATAAGTTGAAAATGCATATATTTTTGTACAGTTTGTCTTTATTGCTGCTCTGACTGTTATTTGAGTAAATGGCCTTTTTTGAGTCCAGTTAACGATTAATCGATTATCTCAATAATTAATCTGATTAATCGTTTCAGCCCTGAATTAAAGCAACTCTTCCACCTGAATTTAATCTAAATGTTTTAACAATCTGTTGTTTTTAGCCTGGGAGCTCATTAATCTACATTCTTATTCTTATTTCATTGTAATATTTTAAAATATTTATTGAGTTTTCACATGATTGACAAACACAATGTAGCTCATGTTCATGAGCAACACTTTACAGATTTTGTCTCTACCAGCTTTAAAGACTAAATTATTTCCAGTTTTTTCTTAGTAAAAAACCTCAGATTGAATGAGATGTGTTTTGGGTCACATTCTGTCTGTCTGTACTTTGACTGAGCCATTCTAACACACAGCTATTCTTTGACCTAAACCATAGATGTAGGACAGTTTACCGCTCACATTTGTGGCTGCAGTTTGAGGAAATGTAAAACTGTAAAGCACCACACTGTAAAAAGTCACCTTTAAAAAAAAAAAAGAAAAAGTATAAAAAATATGGTATATTTTACTTAAAATAAGAAAATATTTCTGGAAACAGAACAATAAAATGAGACTTGTAAAAACTTTCCAAAATAAGTAAAAATACCTTAAAATTAATGTAGTTTCACTTATAACATGACCACTTTTATTTATGCAAATAAGATTATTTTCAAAATATGTAAATATTCTTGAATTATGAAAATGGTACTTGACATTTAAGCATTATATTTCTTGAAACTGATACAAAGGATTAAATTGTTGTTTTTTTATTAGATATTTTACTTTCTTTCTTTGGTCATTTATTTATATTTAGACAATTTCTTTCTTTTACACCTTTTTCAGCTACATCAAGCCTCACAGTCACTTCAGGTGTGAAAATAAAAATAAAATGACTTTTATAGGTGGTAAATAGCAAGACAGATAGGAAATTGTATATAATAAATATTCTATTTCACAAAGTTTGCTACCTTCAGTACAGCAAAAAACATCACCTCTGTATCTGTCAGATGCTACAATACAGCAGAAACACAAAAAATCTGTCAAAATTGACTTTGCAAAACACAGAGGGTGTTCATACATCTGCCTACTTCTGCAGAAAACTCATTTCATTCCTACAGGGTTGAATAAAAGAGTAATTACAACGGTCAGTAGACATAACCCACAGTAGTAAATTTTTTTTTTAATGAGAAATCTTTTAAACAAATTAAACCTTTTCTGTGTTTTTCTCTAATTGCGCAGCCATTAGATTTAACCTCTCTGTTAGCTGGAGTCTGTCGAGTTTGAAATGAATTACTGGGCTTTGTTTCCTGAGGGCTGCATGCTCTCACCACAGGAGGAAGGAACTTTGGAAATCGTCTTGAACGGTTGTCACTGTTGCATTGTCGACTGGAGTTTGTTTTAAATCATCATTTTGACACCTTTTAGCACCAGTAAACAGGGATTTTTATTGCTAAAGCTGATCTTGAACATGTTATGATAGGTTTATGGACAATAAAAAACATGTTCATTTAATTTAAATAATGAGATACTATCTCATTATTTAGAATTACTTATTTTAGGGCGTCTGGTCACTTTAAATAAAAATAAATTGCTGCTGGCCACGCACCCCAACTCTAAATTTATGCAGCAAGTGAATTCTGGATGGCAGGTCAACAACAAAACACCAAGATCTCAGCTCGGGTTGCTAGGTAACGGGCTGAGCTTGGCTGGAGTTGCTAGGTAACGGGCAGTGCCTGCTGATTTGTGACGTTACATTCCGAAGGTTTTTAACGGGGCTCATTTTTCAGACTCCAAAAACCATAAACTTATTGCTAAAAAATGGCCGGTTGATTTTTTTTTTTTTTAAGTGCTTGAGCTGCTTTTAGGAGCAGCAGACACCCAAACGGAAGTACAAAAATTTTTAAAATATGAATTTGGCAAAAAAAGGTAACATTACAGCCCAACAGATAAAAAGTATACTTTAACCCACAACTTAATTTTTTTTTGCTCCCCTAATAAATAAAAATAAGTACACTCTGTACACGTTTTGTTGATGCAGACAACAATTTCCACTCAGTTAACAGTGTTGCCTATTACTAACTAAACACAACAAGAAATTTGGTTTAGAAAACCCAACGCGACTTACTTCACCTCCCAAACCAAAAGTAAGTTGAATAAATCTAATATTAATTCAGAATTTCTGGTAATATTAAAAATTATGTTAACCAAGTTACTCTATTTTTTTTTACATGTGCTCAAGAGTACAGATGTAATTTGGTTCCAAAGTTATTAAACTACCTTTTCAGACCACATAAAACCACGTTTTCCAACTGATTAAACAGTTTATTGGAAATGTTTTGTAATTTTCACAAGCATTGCTAATTATAGCAGGTATGTAACACAAGGAACGACAAAGCATCTGGTGTTGACTTGTTTGTATGGGGGGACGGGGTTCCAAATGAAAATCTGCTTAGGGCCCCTAAAAGGCTTTGGCCGGCCCTGTCAATGTAAATCAATGCCAAATATTTCAAGATATTCTAAGCTAGATTTTCCCTCCACTTTATATTGGTCTGTCTCAGAAAATCCCAGTAAAAAACAACAATGAAAAAAGTTAAAGGAGCGGGAAAACTTCTGCATGGAGCTGTGGGCGTTAAAATAAATGGATATTTTTTAATTTCCAGATAAGACTGCATTTAATTTGAGAATTTGTGTACAACAGTTTGTGCTTCCGCCTGGTGCTTTAATCATGAGATGAAGCGTGAATCCTCCCACCCGAAAAGAGCTGGAGGTGTTTCAGGGTTAATTGGATTGTAAATTGTGCGTCACATTTTCCTCGGGACACTCAGTTATGAAAAAAACTAATTAATTACTTACAGCCGTTAAAAACACAAGTCCATTACATTTCTAAACCCTCGTCAGCTAACACAGTGTTTTTCAAAGCGGTGCCTTTAGGGGGCGCTCAGAAAGTTGAAGGGAAGATGAGAAAAAAAACAACATAATTATCTGTCAGAGTTGGTTTACGGATCAACATTTTTATTTATTTTTTTTTTTGCTGAACCCAAACACACCAAATTCTGCAGCACATCTACATTTAAGGTTGTCAAAGTCAAGCTAGCATAACTGACCTACTTCACTCTCCCTCGCTGTTTATTTTATTTATTAATTTAACATTTTTCTGACATGGTTATCTAGTTGTTGAAGTGTTGACAATTAGTAGCAAAGTACTGTGATCCTTTTTCTTTTATATATCAGGCGGACATTTAAGATTTAGCGCATTATCTTGACAACCTGACAGCTCAAGCCAATGCTAGTCATCATAGGCAGCAGCAGTTTGTCGGGATCTGATACCCCTGATATCAGGGTGCAAATTATCAAGAGGGGATTGTAATGACAATTTGTACTGTCTGGTAATGAAGGAATAATGTATTATGTAATAATGAAAATTTCTGCCACAGAACTCATAGCCATTTAAAATCAGAAAGTATGAGATTAGCATTTATGCTAACTTAATGTAATAATTATTGAATAAAAAAACTCTGAAACTTTTTGTTTCTCTACATATTTTATAATTTTGTACGTTTGCAAAAAGAATCTTCTTTGGGGGGTGATGACCAGAATTGGGAAGTAACTAGTTACATTTACTCAATTACATTTAGTTGAGTAACTTTCTTTGAAAAATATATTTTCAGTGCGTTTTTGTATACTTTTAGTACATGTCTTCAAAAAACGTTACTCAAATAAATGTGTAACTTTCTCTGAAAGTTTACCTGGCAAACTCAAGCACAGTGTATTTTTAGTACGCTGTACTTTTTTACTCTTATTTGAGTAATTTTATTAAAAAGTATTTCTACTTTAACTCGAGTAAAATTTCTGGATTTTCTACCCACTGAATGAAAAACAAACATGTTTGAACCTAAAATTCACCAGACACAGACCTGCAGTTTTGGTTAAAGTTTTATACTGAAAGAAACTGATTTGGAAAAAAAATATGTTGCATGATTTTGTTATTTTTTGTAACTTATATGAATTATTGTCATTTTTATCCTTAAAATATTAAAATTTCCACTTAATTTTAGAGTTTGGTCCATCTGATATAATTTTTAAATATTAAATGATTGATAATTTGATCAGTTTCTCACTATTTGAGTAGACTTTTTACCAAATACTTTTTTACTCTTGAGTAATTTCTTAGATGGCTGCTTTTTACTTTTACATGAGTTAAATTTTTAGCTACTCTACCACCTCCTGCCATGGAAAGTGAACCTATAGGTCTCTGCATGTGGTCACTAACTGTTTACCTGGCGAAGGTCATTAGTCCGGTTTCAGCACGCCAGTCCTGCAGTTTGTGGTCGAAGTTCAGCTTTGTGTTTGGATACGTCTCTGCCTCTGTGAGAGTTACAAAAACAGCCTGTGATGCAACACCAGCTGCCATGTCTTCTTACAATATACCCAAAACTTTTACTCCGCTAACCAGAGGGTCAGCAAAAACTGAACGATCATCAGTGGAACCGCGGAGCTGCAGCTGGGATCTGTGCAAACTGATGGTTTTGGGTTTTCACACTGCGAAATCTCTTTATCTTCAGAGTTCAGAGCGGCAGCCGCCTGAATCAACCACGATAAGAGCAGCGACAATCTCTCCAGCGCATCCAGGCAATCTAATTAAAAACAGAGCCAAGCTGCCACACTTTATCTCTCAGAGGCTCCTCATTAAATATTAGGAAAAATCCTTACAGCTACAAAAAGAAAGGAAAACACATCCCCTTATGTCGCCTATTTAAGGAATGCCAGGAAACGTAAATGGAGAGAAAAGTGCCAAAATCTGGACAAACAATAAAAGAGCAAATACTTTATAAAGAGGTGTGATAATAAGTAATAAAAATATTGAACTTAAATGATGAACCAGGTTTTTCATTACTTTACTTTACAATTTTGATATTAGGTAACGTGAAGTTGTTCAGTTCAGCTCATTACAGTTCAGTTTGAATAAATTCAGTTTAAAATAATCGCTTCAGCTCAGCTTATCCAGTTCAGTTCAAATTCATTTTAGTTCAGTTTTCTTCACTTTATTTTAGTTCTGTTAAAAAATATATTTAGCTCAGATTAATTAAATTCAGTTCAGTTTGCATCAGTTCAATTCAGTGAGTTCAAGTGAATTAAATTCAGTTTAGTTTAACGAATTTCAGTAAAATACAGACAGATTTAGATGCAGCAGTTCAATCCCATCTAGTTATAAAACAATACATTCAGATGCAGTTAATCTAAAAGAAAAACAAATATGAACATTAAATATAATTCCTAACTGAGCAGCAATGTTACTTATAATTTTAAAAAATAATAAAATACACATTATTAAGTTGAAAGAATGAAAAGAAAAAACATTTGGCCTTTTAATGCAGAAAACTAGCATGTTTAACTAGTAGAAATGTGTCCAATATGACAATTTTATCAATATTCACCAATAATTTAACCTCTAGCCACATTCCCAGAGGGGTGATGCATCTGTAAACCGCTTTTACTCCGACTTCTTTCTGCAGCTGATGTAACAAAAAATACGTCACAACTCGATGTGTCTAATTCAGGCGTGATTCATCTATTTTCCATTCTTACCTGTTAGCAGCTCTTTGTTCAGATTGGCTCTGTCAACGGACAGGATGTACTGAAAAGAGAGCAATATTTAATGTAGTCCAATCAAACAGAACTGTGAACATGTCCCTTTAAAATGGGAACAGGAAGGCTCCAGGGTTTGTTTGCTTCCTGGTGTTCTGGAATATTTTTGTTTTATTTAACCATGAAGGTCCCTTAATGGGATTATGAGCCTCTGCCAAACTGGCAGCAGGAAAATCATTTCTATTTTCAGACGAGGCTCACATTTATAATTAGTAAAAATATGTGTTAAAAAACAACAACGCTAGGGCGTGCCGTGGCGGCGTAGGGGACAGCGTGACCCATGTTTGGAGGCCTTGAGTCCTCGACGCGGGTTCGACTCCCGGACCTGGCGACATTTGCCGCATGTCTTCCCCCTTTCCTGTTGGCCTACTTTCAAAAAATAAGGGACACTAGAGCCCACAATAAAAAACACAAAAACGCCTTTTTAGTTTTAATTTATCATACACTGCAAAAACACAAAATCTTACCGAGTAATTTTGGTCGAGTATCTGGTACGAATATCTTCTTACAGTTCAAATAAGACAAAACTAAATTACAAATAACTTCAGCAAGAGGTAGGAGCTTGTTTTAAATCAACAATTCCAATAACAAAATATTTTCCCATGCTAAGTTAAACAATCTGCCAGTGGAACTACAACTGGGTTGCTAAGCGACGAGTTGGCTTGGCTGATGTTGCTAGGCAACAATTGTGAAATACTCTGCCAGTGGAACTAGAACTTTTTTAAAATCAATATTAAGGAATTACCGACTTAAGCAGAAAGACATCAGCAATAACCTTTAAAAAGCTTCTGTGGTTTGTGAAAATTTTATCTAAGACGTCTGGAAGGCGTTCACTCCTGAATTAATTAAGTGAATCTAATTTGACTTTTACATTCACTTAAAGGTCAAACTGGGCAGTACTAAAAGAAATCCAACTCTAATAAGAACCTCTCCCCCCAAAAAAACAAAAGATCTTCTATAAGAATGGTATTTGGGGATGTAAAACCAATGTTACCTCTCAGATACAGTGGTGGTGGAGTGGTGATATGGGCTTGCGAACAGCAGCAAAATAACAAAGGTGTTACAACTGCCGAGTGTGATTGAACATCACTGATGGGACTTTAAGATGGCGTTGCAGAAACTAATATATCTCCTCCCCACAGCCTGATGCTGCCACCACCATGCCTGGGTGTTGGGTTGGTGTTTCCAGGGTGACTTATAGTGTTAGTTTTCCACCAAAAATCGGGTTTTTCCTTCTTTTTTTGCTTCATTTTTGTTGAGTGAAGAGTTACATCTTGTCTCATGTTTATGACATCCTGATTGATTAAACTTAATTTAAAAGACGCTGCAGGTTTTTTTTTCTTACCACAATATGCTCAATACTGACCTCAATGTTAGTCCAAACTCTGGAACGATTAATATTTTATCTGAAGGTAAATTTGTACTTCTGATGCAATTCTTACAAACCTTTTCCTAACAAGATGTTTGTTGCAAAGTAGAGAAATCGTCTTTCATTATGGGAAGCGCTCGCTAAAAATGTGAAGGTTTATTTTTTTGCATTTATTATTTACATGAATAACAGATTTCATTGCAACAGAAACATTTCTAAATCCTAAACTAAAAATCTACCAAAGCTTGGAAACGGCGGCTGTTCTGTAGATTTACCTGTCCTTTCTTCCCATACGGGATCGGAGATTGTTTCCCACTTAGCGAATGAATCATCCTGGCATTCATCGGGATTCCCTTAGAAACAATCTGGGGAAAGAAAATGGAATAATTAATAATAAAACTGAGGCGAAACTATTCAGGAAGGACATTATGCACCACTTTGTGCTGGACTGTTACCCAAAGAAAGTACTTTTAGAAGTAGCTTTACTGCACTTTTTACTTACTTGAGTGATTTTATTATAAAGTATTGCTGTGTTTACTTCAGTAAAATTTCTGGGTACTCTACCCCAGCTTAAGCTAAAGTAAGACCTCTTGTTTGTGCACAAAGTTTGTTTTCTAATGTATTTTTCTACCTGCTATCAGCTGATACAGAACAAAGATGGCGGCCGTAACAGAACGGGAAAGAGAAACGGTACAAACAGATTCAAAATGCATTTTATATGGTTCTTTTAAATATATATATATATATATATATATATATATATATATATATATATATATATATATATATATATATATATATATATAAACACTCAATAAGCTCCTTACGTTTATCTACGGCTACGTTCACAATGCAGCCTGAAGTGACCCAAATCCGATTTATTTTTTTATGCGACCTATAGCTGACATTTTCATCACAGTCTGAACAACACAGATCGGATTATCTCGGATCGGATGTGACCCAGGTCACCTGGATACTGTATGTGGTCCTAAACCCGATAGCATCATCCGACCTGAACGTTACTGATACTCGACAAACTCTGCGTCCTGATACGCGCAAACGGGAAGAAAAACAGCAACCATGGCGGACAATAATGAAGATTAAGTTGTTAATGTGCTGACTCCGGTTGGACAACAACTTTAAAATCGTAAGATGCTAGCTCCACCGCTAGCATCCACGTTTACTTCCGCAAACACAGAGCACGCTCTCTGTGTGACGTTGCGCCCTCTACTGCGCATGCGGGACACTTTCAGGTTGTTTCGGTTCACACTGGAGATCACAAACAAGTCGCATTTGGAAGTGTGAATGACCACGGCAAAAATAAATTTTAAAAAATCAGATTTGACAAAATACCGGGTCACTTCAGGCTGCAGTGTGAACGTAGCCCAGGTTTTTCTTTAAAACCCGGCATATGAAAAATGTTGCTGTTATGGAAAGGCGGTGGACCCTCTTCATACAAGAGAAAACTCAGGTTTTTAAGAAAATGGTTGCTTGTCAGTTAATTGTTAGTTGATTGATAAGATCGATCGTTAGATTAAGTCATTAATCGATAACTTGCATCTGTAAACATTTGTCATGTTTCGTAAAAGTGCTGCCTGAATTTGTAGTCTTGTAATCGAGTTATTTGTATTAATTTATGTTCATTTAGTCTTTCAAACACCAGAATTTGGACATAATTTTACATTTTAATCTGCTAACAGCTTATTTGAATATTAAGATGTTCTGATCGGTTATTCAGTACCACATACTTTTTCATTCTTGAGTACGTTCTTGGACAGTAACTTTTAGCTTTACTTGAGTAAATCTACATTGAAGTAGTTTAAGTTTTACTTGAGTACAATCTTTGGGTACTTTACCACCTCCTATCAAGCCTATGCTAATCTCTACAGCTGACCTTTTCTCCACTTGTGCATGAGTACCTTCCATCAGCATACCTTATCCTCCATTCCAACATGTTTCAGGGCTTGCCGGCCTCTGTGGGACAAAGCCAGGTTGATGCTTCTGCCTTTCACTACTTTGGCTTTCCGAATATCTGACCGAAAACACACAGAATAATTTGGTCATCAGTTGAGTTTTTTCTTTTTTCTTTTGTTTTGATTTGTAAATAAAAGCTACCTTCTCTTGTTTCAAAGACTTCCACCTCAAAGCCTCTTTTGGCGAAGAAGCAGGCGTTGAGTGCCCCCACCTCAAAGACGAAAAGAAGTGCTTTGATAATAATGTCAGCACAGTTCAAAATGCCTTTTCTGTACTTTCTGTTCATAGTTTCACACGATGAAAGAGTAATGCTTTGTAAAACCAAACAGATGTTTGCACCCAGATAGTGTAAAATAAATACTACATACACATTGAATTGGTATTTTCACTTTCATTTTCCCTTCTTACCAACCCACCGCCCACCACTGCCACCACTTTCTTGTCTCCTCGTCTGTGCGCTGATTCCTCCATGTCGCTCAGCAGAGTTCCCCGATGGTCTGACCCGGCTCTCTGTCTGGTTCAAAGAGCTTTGCAGAACTGCTGAGTTTTGATTTAAAAGAGGAGGGGCGTTGCATGTGCCACTACACTCTGATGAACTTCCCTGTAACTATCAGTTCCTGTTTCAATGCAAATAGAAACAGGAGATAGCAGGGCGCTCGCTGCAGTCAGGCGACAGATTTTAAGGGTAAAAGTCTCAACTTGTTAGCAAATAGGATTTAAATTACTTCTCAGAGTTTTGCTGGATGCTACTCTTATGGTTTCAAGAAATGTCTCACTTACACTGGAACAAATGAGAATCCAAATGAGACTGGAGTTTGATACCCTGCCTTAAATGAAAGGTGAAATGATGTAAAAAGGTTGAACAAATATAGGATTCTGACGCCATCTAGTGGAGAAGATTGGATCCTGCAGCCGCGAAAAGTTTCTCAGCTCATCTGAAAAACATTCAGTAACTTTGACCTAAAATAACAACAAAATCAGTCACCATTAAAGATTGATTCACTTGTTTTTTAATTCAACAGAAGGAAAACGTTTCTACAGTCACAAAAAATTGAGAATACAGAAGCATTAGCGCTTTGTGAAAATATTCTTTTATTGAGTGTTTGTATAATTGACACTGATACCCTAAATAAAATTTATTTCCTTCAGATGTAACGGGAATAGTAAATGGAGACCAGGTGGAAATTATTTAATCACAAAATAAATCCAGCAGTTCAAAAATTAGGAACTAAACAGCATCACAAAGACTTTTCCTTTCACTCAACTTTAAATCAAAATGCTAGGATGGATCGCTCTGTAAAGAGCCAGCTTTATTTATTTATTTATTTTTATCCTTGTAAATGTTTCACAAGCTATCTGTCAGGCTGCTGTCATATAAAATATGTATGAAAAATTATTTTTCATTGGTTTTGTGTTATATTTAAATCTTCTGATAGACTAAAACGTGTTTGATTATTAATAGTTGTTCCACATAGAAAGGAACTGAAATAAATGTTTAAAACTCTGTGTAACGACTAAATATATCAGGTCCACTTTTTAAAAATGTAATTAATTAAATAAAACAGCATTTCTATGATATTCTAACTGTCCTCAAAAAAATCTCTATAGAAAGAAACATAATAAACACAACACAAGTCATTAATAAACATTTACAGGAATGAACAGAAGCAAAGAGGCTTATTCACGTAAATACATTAAATGAGGTGTTTAAATACAGTGTTTTTGTTTAGAGAATAAATTAACATCACTAAACTTACATCTGTGTTTCTGTATTTCCAATAGAATATTATTAGAGACTAACAATATAGTTCTGTTTATTGCTTTTGGCTCCAAACAGCAGAGTCTAAATTATTTAGGAGCACCCAGCGCTGGATGCGCCAATAAAAGTCTAGCATGACGTTGCTTGCGACTTGACGTTAAAAGGAAATCTCCATGCAGACTGTTTAATCAATTTCCGAATCAATGACACAACACAATATTTAGATAAACTGCAGATTGCTTGCTTCTTGACAAATGTTTTAACTTAGCTATTTATGGCTGTTTGATCTCTGCTGTTGTGTCCGAGTGGACGATTTAAATAATTTACCGCTTAACCAGCGAGTTACGACACGAAATATCCGCTAGTTCTGCGCTCGACTAGTCGAGTCTGTTTAAAGATGGCGCTGTAAAGCCCATGATTTGTTTTCTATGGGTGCAAAGTGTGTTTAAGTGCATTAACCGAACGGCCCAGTTCACCAGATATCTCAAGTCAACAGGAAACAGCGTCTGTGTTAACCAAGGTTTTAGGTAAGACTCGCCGGATCATTTTTTAGGCTTGAAATAAAAATAAAAGTAACGCCGGCTTAAGCGCGACAAGACGGTGAGGCTACCGGAACAACGTTAGCTGGCTGACTCGCTCAATTTGGTTAGGTGATTCAGCTAACGGCTATTAGCCTCGTTGCTATATTAAGATGCAGCTTTAACAATTATCTAACATGATTGAATACGAAACTTTTTCCAATTTATTCAACAATCCCTCTAAACCCAGCGGCTGAAGTCGGCGGTGTCTCGGCGCGTGGTAACTTTTCTGGCATATACTAAACAGAACAAGCTAATGCTAGCCTTCCTATTGTGAGTCAGAGGGATTAAACATGTTCTCCCGATGTTTCATATCAGATAAATAAATAAAACAAAACCTCTGCTTTTAGCTATTTTAATCTGCTCCATTTGTTTGTTTTTAACCACACTAATATTTTTTATGTCAGTTCGATACATGTTGATATTTATACCCGTTCAGCGGATGACAAGTATGGCAAGCGGTTAGTATTTAAAAAAAATAATCCGTACGTTAAAGCCTTATTGTAATCCTTAAATCCATGTTTCCCAACGCACATTGCCCTGTATGTTTTAGGCGTTTCCCAGTTTCAGCACACCTGATTTAAACTGATGGTTGATTAACAGGTTTTTACTGAACTGCAGTCATCTGCATCAGGTGTTTAAGCTGTGAATCATCATGTTTTGAGAGCGAGATAATTTTCTGAACTGTAAACTTGTTGAAATAAGCAATTAATCGCAAGATAAATTAAAATGAGCTCGGTAAATTCAATTTTGGTCATTTTTGGTAGGTCAATTTTGTTTACAGAAATGTCATAATCCACATTATTTATAGTTTTTGTTGTAAGTGGAGCTTTTTTCAGGATTTATTTGTTGCGTTTTTTATGCGTTTTATTTTACTAACAGTGTTTAGTGTTCTTTATACAATTAAAGTTTATCAATCTTTGAGAAGGAGCAAACTTGCATTATGCCAATATCAATATATTACTTGAAAATGGTCTAAAAATTACAATATTATCAATATTATAAACTTGACCTCTTATGGTTTTATTTGTATTATTAATATTTAACTTCTTAGATGGAGTAGTTTATCAATGAATAAGCAAATTCTCCTGGGGGATCAATAAAGTATATTCTATTCTATTATAAATATTGCCAAACTAGTAATGTGACCTTTCCTCTGTTATCCAGTTTCGTTTCGAGTTCTTTTTAATTTTTATGCAATTATGATGCATAGTGGCAAAACCTGAAACTGCTGCTCGGCAAGTAACTCAACAGGTTGTTGCTTGGCAACCGAAGGATGAGTGAGTTGCTAGGTAACCAAAGTGTGACTGAGTTGATTCCACCAACTGTGCAGGTTGAGCAGCTGCAGCCGTTCCTCAAACTACATCCCCCAGAATGCAGTGCTGTTCTGAATCTCTGTTTTGTGAAATTATTGAAAATTATATCAGACATATTTTCTATTGTTATTGATCACATGTCTATTACGATATTTGGTTTGTTTAAAAAAAGTAAACAAACTATTTGGTTTGTTTAAAAATGAGGGAAAAAAGCTACAGTTTTTCAGGTAGATCGAACGTGGTTTTATCAGTTTTGCAGTTGATGCTAATGTTTCACTTAAATGAATAAAACGATTAAGGTGTAGATAATGGGTGTTGTTGTAACTCCACTGCACTGTAACAATAGAAAGGTCTTTGGAGTCGATGGTGCCGACTTATTGATTCCAACATCCACTTAAATGCGTCCTTCAAGCTGCTGCTATACTTAGCTCACCCCGCTGGGATTTATTACAACTTGAAATTGAACTGGAAGGATAATAACTCATTATAATCTAATGGCTGGTTAAGAGTTTCTGGATTGTACGGTTATTTTTGGGACACTCGCACACTAAAATGGATGCAAACATGCTCTAAATCAGGGCTGTCCAAAGTTTTTGCATCAAGGACCAGGATCCCATAGCTGAAAATATTCAGGGACAGTGGAATATTTATGGAGCTAAATTGTGGCCATAAAATTGTTCAAAAGAAAAAATAATTGAAACCAAAAATTTTGAAGCTGAAAAAAATGTTACAAGCTACTTTTCATATTCAGGTTTTCTTTTCAGAGACTAATTTATGTAGCAATCAAGTTTATTTGTATGGCACATTTCAAAGTGCTTTACATCATAAAAACACAAAAATACAAAGGCATAAAAGAAATACAGTCAACAATTGTTTCATTTATTATGGCTGAAAAGTAACTCTAAATAAGTAAACAATTTAATTCGTTTTTTACTGGGAAGTGTCGGGCACAGATAATTTTTCCTTTACTGGCCATGTTTTCTTTTAGTTTTAACTTAATAAACAGTAACTGTAAATATGTAGCAACTTTTTATTTAAAATAAGAAGACTTGAGCACATTCATTCTATTAATAACAAAAGTTTTTGGGTTTTTTTTTTTGAATAAAATTGCATTTTTGTTGCTTAGAATAGACTAAACAATTTTCTAGACCAAATAATCTGAAAAAAATACCCTAAAAGTTTGGAAACCTTTTATTGTGTCTTAACCTTTTATTAAGACAAAAGTTTCTGCTTTGTTTCATTAAAATATTGCATGTTTAATTTATTGATGACAAAATTCTTTTGCTTTTGAAGTCAGAAAAACAGTATGTATGGAGCAAAATTCAGGCCGTAAAGTTTGCTAAAAAAAAGAAACAAAAAAAAGTTTGAAACTGAAATTCTTGCTCTAAAGAAGTAAGTTCCCACTGTAGGACCAAATTTAGAGGATTCTTGAACTGCAGTCAGGGGGCCACACGACATCATTCCAATGGCCACAAATGGCGCATGGGCCACATGTTGAACAACCCCATGCTACATTTTTATTTGTCTCTCTTCCCTGCAGGCCGGTGTCATCCTTACCTCTCAGAATGACGGAACCGGCTGTGAGGAGGGTGGTCACCGATATAATTCGGTCTCCTGAAGACAGACGGGACTACCGGGGCCTGGAGTTCAAAAACGGACTCAAAGCGATGCTCATCAGCGACCCGACGACCGACAAATCATCAGCCGCACTGGACGTGCACATAGGTAAAGTCTTCACTCTTCCCGCTTCTTCACTGCAAAAACACAACATCTTACCAAGTATTTTTGCTCTAGTTTCTGGTGCAAATATCTTAGTACACTTGAAATAAGAAAAACAAACTTGCATGTAACTTTTCAGCAAGACATAGGGCTTGTTTTAACTCCATAATGTATTAATATAGATGAAAAATTACTAGCAGTGTTGGCAGATTACTTCACTTATAACATGTGGGAAAATCTTGTGTTATAAGTTTAGGTCTGTTATGATGGCACATATTACTGGATGATAAATTGTCCTAGAAATTATTGTAATAATTGATAATATTGTTGTTTTGAGACAATATATTTATAGTCATTGCAAAAACACAAATTCTTACCAAGTGTTTTTGGTCTAGTTTCTAGTGCAAATATCTTAGTTCACTTGAAATAAGACAAAACTAACTAAACTAACCTTCCAGCACAAAAATTAGCTTTTACTAATTACTGTTTTAAGACAGTAATTCATAACATTATGATTTATAACATAGGAAAAATGTCTTGTTATAAGTCAAATAATTTGCCAGTGTAACTAGAACTTGGTTGCCAGGTAACGGGCTGGGCTTGGCTGGCGTTGCTAGGTAACAATTATGAAATAACTGAAATAGTCTGCCAGTGGAACTCAAACATTTTCATCCATATTAAGGAATTATTTACTTGCACAAGTTTCTTTATCTTAATGAAAAGTTATTTCTAAGTTAGTTTGTCTTACTTGAGGTTTACTAAGATCTTCGCACTAGAAACTAGACCAAAAATACTCGGTAATATTCAGTGTTTTGCAGCGTTCATAATCCAACGTCCTGATTAATTTGGTGAATTAATAATTGTTTGTGGTTCTTTCCCAGGTTCCCTGTCTGACCCAGAGAACATCTCAGGCCTGGCCCATTTCTGTGAGCACATGCTGTTTCTGGGAACAGAAAAATACCCCAAGGAGAACGAATACAGCCAGTTCCTCAGCGAGCACGCAGGAAGCTCCAACGCCTTCACCAGCGGCGAGCACACCAACTATTACTTCGACGTTTCCCATGAGCACTTGCAAGGAGCGTTAGACAGGTAGCTGCCCTGTTTGCTCTGATCAGCCGGTTAGCATCCATGTTCAGCAGCCGGTTAGCATCCGTGTTCAGCAGCCGGTTAGCATCCGTGTTCAGCAGCCGGTTAGCATCCGTGTTCAGCAGCCGGTTAGCATCCGTGTTCAGCAGCCGGTTAGCAGCATCGTTTACAAGGGTTTTTTGTGCTGTATGGAGTTTTGACGCATCATGATGATGATGGTATCTGTTTGCATAAGTGTCGGCATTGATATCAAGTGTTTCACTTTTCATCTCATGAGATGGAATCCCAGTTCATTCTGGGAAAGTTTGATTTCAGTGTTTTTCATCTGATCAAGAGAAGTTTATGTCCTTCCTTCCTTGCTGGAAAATGACATAAACATGTACAAGGAAAAAAGTGCTTTAGTCTAAGTTTTATTAAAAGTTTAGATCTTTATACGTAAAGTTTTGTATTTTTATGCTTTCCGATTACCAACAAGCTGCGTTTCTCTGAGGCTTTCCATGACCTTAATCCGTAACTCTCACAGATTATTCAGAACATTAATCAGCAGATTAATCAGAAGGAAATATATTTTTAAAGTTCAAAGATTACTTCAAATCTCTGACAGCATTTTAGGGCCATTGTGGATAAAAAAGAAAAAAGGAGTAAAACAGTCAATGAAATTTTCCAGAAAAAACAAGAACATTTCTGAGTTTGAAAAGTTGAAAATCAGCTTGAAAAAACTCAAAAAATTTTAATTGATCTCAGAAGTTTCTAGAAAAAACAAGAAAACTGAGTTTGAATAATTGAAAATATTTGACTTTTGAAACTCAGAAATTTCGGAGTCATTTTTACTTATTTTTTCAAAAATGTCTGAGATTAATCTCAGAATTAATTTGTGAAAAATTCAGAAATTTTCTAGAAAAAAATATTTTTTCATCTCTTGAAACTCCAAAAAATGTGTTTTTTTCCCCACATATTTCTGACATAAATCTCAAAATTTCAGATTTTTTTTCTAGCAAATTTTCAACTACTCATTCTCAGAAATGCATTTGTTTCGTATAAAAATATTTCTGACTTTTTGGTGGAAATGTACTCCTTTTCTTCCTATGACGGCCTTATAGGCCTTCAAGTCTGCAGTAGTGGTGAACCATTTTTAGATAAGTACACTTTAAAACTGTTTTGGTTGTGAACACAGTAGAATAATCCTGTCTGAGTGAAGAGGATCACTTGTTGTATTTTCTGTTTCCTCATTTGCATGGCAGTTGCTCTGAGCTTGTCTTCATGGAAATGATTTATTATCACTTTGTTTAAATGCAGATGGCTCTGCTTTACACACTAATGATGCTGCTATGTATCTCCACTGCTTTGTTTACAAACTCTTAACAATGTGGAAAATGGAACGCAGGATCTGCTGCTTTATGCTCGGTCTGAATAGTGAATGATTTTTTCAGGTTTGCCCAGTTCTTCCTGTGCCCTTTGTTCGATGAGAGCTGTAAGGACCGGGAAGTGAATGCCGTCGACTCTGAACACGAGAAGAACCTGATGAATGACGCCTGGAGGCTGTTTCAGCTGGAGAAAGCCACCGGAAACCCAAACCACCCATTCAGTAAATTTGGAACAGGTAGAAAGCTGCGCCAAGCCCTTCCTGAAATGTTTTAACCATCAGTAGATTATCCATTTGGATTTGTTTTGTCACCATTACATTTACGGTAAATTAAACTACGATGGGTCCAGCTCAATAGAAGTTATTTTATTAGTTTGAAAAGTGAAACTCTTAAAACTGTGCAAATTGGAATTCTGAAAATAAATTAACTTAATGGAAACACGGCAATTTAGGAAAAAGTTAAGTTTTTGATAAATAGTTTTTGCGCTAGGATTAGGTGGTTCTTTAGCTATATTAAAATTAGTATATTTAACAGCAATGGAAACTTTTTTTTTTTTTTGCATCACATGAGTCACATGATCAATAACCAGATGTTACTACTGGCAGAAATGATGAAGACGACAGGAAGTGGTTGGAGGGTAACGGCGTATCACATTTTGTTTTTTTTTAACTTATGATTTTTATTTTTCTTTTGTTGCATATTACTTTATATAAGAAAAAAAGAAACATATTCTATTACAATTTTAGGTGAGCACGGCATGTTTTTTTTAATTGTGTGAACAAACTTATTTACGTGTGATTTTTAATTGTTTCCTTTTTAATGGAAACGGTAATTGCGGAATTATGTTTTTTAATTTTTAGCGGAATACCAACAAAGTTTTGCACACATTTGTAATGGAAACACAGCTAGCATAAAGAGCAGCTGGGGGTACAATTGTAGTTAAATATCATCACAAAGCTGCAATATATCATTTAGTGGTAAAGATAATTAGATAGTGGATTTCTTTTAATCTTTAGTTGAGATTAATTTATTCTTGTGGTGTTTTTATTGTTTTGCAGGCAACAAACTAACACTTGAAACCAGACCCTCTAAAGAAGGGGTCGATATTCGTCAGGAACTGCTGAAGTTTCACTCTACGTATTATTCTGCTAATCTGATGGGACTCTGCGTATTGGGAAGAGGTAAGGACTAACCAGGGAATAATTTTATTCAACCCATTCAATAAACCAATGGATTCAGCCATTTAATCCAGTCTGAGTTGATAAGTATTGTGTGCTCTATTCTATAATACAATAAAAAGGATTTTCTCCCATAAAGAAGCATAAAAATATTTTCTAAAAGGATTTATTTGAAGGGGATTAAGAGTTTTCCAATACAACCTGGAGTTATGGCAAAAAGCAATTCAGAAACAGGAAGACATTGACGGATATCGGTCTTAAAAGGGTTACAATTACATTTACCTTTTGGAAAAAAAATATTTTTAGGAGTATTTTTACTATGCTGTACTTTTTGCTTGAGTATTTTTATTATGAAGTATTTCTACTTTTACTTGAATGAAATTTCTGGATTTTCTACCCACCGGATGAAAAACAAACATGTTTTAACCAAACATTTTCCAGACACAGACACACACCTGCAGTTTTTCTAAAAGTTTCATAAAGTTTTTTATTGAAAGAAACTGATTTGGAAACATTTTCTTTTTGTTACTTATGTGAATTATTGTCATTTTCATTCTTAAAATACCAAAATTTTCACGTAACTTTATGTTTTGGTCAGTCTGATGTAACTTTTAAATATTAAGTGATTGATAATTTGATCAGTTAGTACTTGTGTAAACTTTTTATCAAATACTTTGTTTTACTCTTGAATAATTCTCTAGATGGCTCCTTTTACTCTTATTTAAGTAAAAATATGTCGCTACTTTTACTAGAGTAATATTTTTGTGTACTCTATTCACTGTAAATATCTAAATCTCTGCAAACCTTCATGGTTGAACAATAAGGAAGAAACTGGGGGAAATGTCTGACATGAGCAGTTTCCAAGGTAAAACCACACAATGGCCTGTCTCACCTTGTCATATGTGATGAAACTTTATCGTGATGAAACCATGAATGCTGCTGTTCCAGAAAATCCTGAAGGAGGAAAAATGTCCAGCTGAGGCAAAGTGCACATTGACTTTACAGCAATTAAATTACCTACAAAAAGATGGCTCAAAAAAGCTAAATTAGTTTTTTAATAGCCTAGTCAAAGTCTGGACTGAAATTTCAATTTAGGTCCAGAAATTCTTCAAATATTTGTAGAATAGGGCAGTTGGTGGAACAACCAGTTATTTGGGGTAAATACTTTCCACAGGTTGCCAGGTTGGTTTGAATCGTTGTTTCTCCTCTTAATAGATAAAATCAACCGAAGGCTGAGCTCCGTATTTACTCAGGTTCAATTCGTCTGGCATTAACATTTATTTGGGTGACACAAAAAGCAAAGCAGACAGTGAGAAATGTCCGTTAGGATAAGTTTTAGGGCCATACTAAGAAAAAAAATAAAAGAATAAAGTTCCGATTCTACGAGAATAAAGTCATGATATTTACTTTTCATACTTTGATTTTATTTATCTATCTATTACAGTAGATAGTCAATCGTAGTTTATAAAGCAAATAAGACAAAAATAAAGTCTGTTGAAATAATAATTATTTTACATGTGTTTTGATCTTTCCAGAGTCTCTTGATGAATTAACCACCATGATGGAAAACCTGTTTGGAGAAGTGGAAAACAAGAACGTTCCGGTTCCAGAATTCCCTGAGCATCCGTTTCAGGAAGAGCACCTTAAAGTGGGTCATTACATCTTTTAGAATATTTCCTGCAAATTTAAAACAGTTAAACTAATCTTCCCTTTTCCCCTGGTTTTTTGTGTTAAAGCAATTCTACAAAGTGGTTCCCATCAAAGACATTAGGAACCTGTATGTGACCTTCCCCATCCCAGACCTGCAGAAGTACTACAAGTCGAACCCAGGCCATTATCTGGGACACCTGATCGGCCACGAAGGACCCGGCAGTTTGTTATCCGAGCTCAAGACTAAAGGTACTGCGTCAAATTTTATCTTCTGTTAAAGTTTTAGATTTAAGTTAGCACTTTTATGCAATCCTATTCAGATGTTAATTTGATTTTTGGGCACCAGAAAGTTGGTTTGTCACATCTGGGAGCAGCAGATGGAAAAATCAGAATTATTTTCCAGTTCTTAATGAAGGAAGCTGAGAAGTTAAAACCTCTGACAGGGGTTGTTTCTAGTTCATCCCAAACAGGAAGTAGTTATCGACTCAAGTCAGTCAGGTTCAGATTAACTGAATCATGTTCATAGTTCACTTCTTAAAAGTTCTTTGTTCACAGCTTCTAGATGAACTAGTTCTCATTTATTTATCATTAATCTGAGATGAAGTTTGAAAACATTTTTTTTTTACTCCTATTCCTTTCATTCCTTCTTTTTGCTCTTTCCTTCCTTTATTATTCTTTTTACTCCTTCCTTTTTGCTCTTTCTTTCAATCTTTTTGCTCTTTCTTTTGCCCTCTTTCACTCCTGACATAAACTTTATTCTATAACTGTTGAATTTCCATAAAAGTTGCTCTCATTCATATATTTAATAATTAAAACTTTGAAAATCTATTTGTCACTTCAGTCACTTGTAGTTTTCTTATTACCATCAAATCCGTTCTCTCTCTTCTCCTCTTCCTCTGTTTCTGCAGCTCAAACACTGAGTAACTACCAAATAATGTAATCTGAAGTTGTGTTGGACTCAAGAAGACACTGATTTCACTTTTAAATATATTCCTACAACCATAAAATCTAAATGAATGCAGATCATCTTTATAAACAGCAACGTTCCTCTTTCATCCTGATTCAGTTTAAACACATTTAACTGATTAAAATCTTCAGTTTCTTACCTGCAGGATGGTTGGAGAGACGAATTCAAAGCTGCTGCTTCTCTGTGTCAATAAATAAAACTAAAAGTGATAAAACTCTCGGTGCAATCTGATAGGTTTAAGTGTTGGATCGTTTGGCTAATATCTTTATGTAGAAAGTGAAATCAAAAGCAGGAGCCCAGACATTCAGCTGACACAGAACCAAGTTTAAATCCAGAATAAATCTTTGGTTCGTCCCCAAACAGAAGGACGGTGAATGAGTTTCCTGTTTGACTCGAATGAAACGCATTTCCTGTTCCTGTCCAGGCTGGGTGAACACGCTGGTTGGAGGGCAGAAGGAAGGAGCCAAAGGATTCATGTTCTTCATCATCAACGTCGACCTGACGGAGGAGGGGCTCTGTGAGTTTTCCTTATAATACAAAATATTTTATTTAAAAAATATATTTTTATTTTATTTAAAAATACTAAAAATATTTGTAAAATAAAATCTAAAATTGTATTTAATTAAAAAAAAAAACAACAAAACTTTAGTTTTAATTTTAAAAATAAAATGTTGTATTTTTAGATAAATATTTTAAAATACAATATTTTATCATTTTTTATTGTACTTTTAAATATTCATTTAAATATAATTATTTAAAAATAAAGTATTATATTTTAAAAATAAAATTAAAATTTCTTTTTTCATTTTCAAATAAGCATTTTTTATATAACTTTTACATAAAATACTTTATTTATATATATATATATATATATATATATATATATATATTTAAAAGTAAAATAAAACCAAAGTGTTTTTTATTTTAGAATAAAATAAAACTTTGGTTCTTATGGCAGCAGTTCAAAATGTTTGCAGAGATTGTGTGAAGACTTGCTTACTAGACAATTAATTAATTTATTGAAATAATTGTCAACTAATTTAACAACCGGAGTAATCAGACTCTAAATCCTGCTGTTTGCTAAAATAACACACTGATAGAACTAATTAAGCCAAAACTGTGCAAGAAATATAAATATTTTTAATTTAAGATGAAAAAACTGTAAATATGTTTACCCAGAACTCCTGAAGTAGCAGTTTTATTTCCACCTAAAAAATAAACTATTTAAAAGTCTCCTATTAAACACCTGTTGCCGGTTTATGCACATCGACTCGTGAAAAAACCCCCGTAGATGTTTGCAGCGTGTCTGAAAGGAAGTGGGCTTGTTGACTGACTGTAGGGTGATTTGTCGCTGCAGTGCATGTTGAGGACATCATCTTCCACATGTTCCAGTACATCCAGAAGCTTCGCACCGAAGGTCCTCAGGAATGGGTGTTTGACGAATGCAAGGTCGGTTCTGATTCACTTCATTCATGGAGCAACAGTTCACAACAAACGACGCTTTGAGGCCGTTTGCAAAGAAATAGATATCATTCTACTGCTCTATATATCTAGCTCTATCTGTGTCTATAGCTCTCTAGGTCTAAAGCTCTCTAGCTCTAGGGCTCTAGCTCTGTGTCTGTAGCTCTATATCTATAGCTCTATTTAAACTATAGATAGCTTTCCAGATCTCTAGCTTTGGATCTATATCTATAGCTCCATATCTACAGATCTAGGTCTATAGCTCTATAGCCTTACACCTCTAGTTCTTTAGCTCTAGCTCTCTCCGTCTTCCTAATCTGCACATTTTTACCTTCCAGTTAACTTTCCATTCATATGCTTTGAGTTATTAGAGTCCTCTGTGAAGAGCAATGTTAGTTTGTAACGACCCTTTGAACTGGATAACTGTCAGCAGTTTTACACTTAAATTATTTTTACAATAACATTTATTAGTTAAAAATACAGTTCATGTAAAATTGTACTTTTTTAAAATTATGTCCACTGACATCTCTCTGTCTCTCTGTCTCTCTCTCTCGATCTCTCCCTCTCTCTGTCTCTCTCCTTCTCTCTCTGCCTCTCTCTCTGTCTCTCTCTCTCGTTCTCTCCCTCTCTCTGTCTTTCGCTCTCTCTGTCTCTCTCTCGTTCTCTCCCTCTCTCTGTCTCTCTCCTTCTCTCTCTGCCTCTCTCTCTGTCTCTCTCTCTCGTTCTCTCCCTCTCTCTGTCTTTCGCTCTCTCTGTCTCTCTCTCGTTCTCTCCCTCTCTCTCTGTCTCTCTCTCTGTTTCCCTCTCTGTCTCTCTCTCGTTCTCTCCCTCTCTCTCCCTCTCTCTGTTTCCCTCCCTCTCTGTCTCTCTCCCTCTCTCTCTCTCTCCCTCTCTCTCTCTGTCTCTCTCTCGTTCTCTCCCTCTCTCTGTTTCCCTCCCTCTCTGTCTCTCTCCCTCTCTGTCTCTCTGTCTCTCTCTCTCTCTCCCTCTCTCTCTCTGTCTCTCTCTCGTTCTCTCCCTCTCTCTCTCTCTCTCTGTCTCTCTCTCTCCCTCTCTCTCTCTGCCTGCAGGATCTCAGTAAAGTCGCCTTCAGGTTTAAGGACAAGGAGCGACCTCGCGGCTACACCTCCAAAGTGGCCGGTTTGCTGCATGTAGGTTCTCCTCCTCGTCTTGTTTCCATGGAAACTTCAGGTTGTTTTAAAAGATTAGTGTAAAGTCTGCAATGTGTATTTCTATGTAGCAATAGCTAGAAATGCTAAAGAATTGATTGATCCAACCACTGACCTACGATTACCTGGGATCGGGGAAATTATATTGATCGTTATTGGAAAAAGCAATAAAAGATATGAAAACTACTTTTTACAGGCATTGTATTCATAACATTTACACAAAAAATTATACTAATCATGCATAATGTTTTTCTTTTAATTTAAACGTTAGTTATTTGCTTATAAGTTGCAATCTTTGCCTTTCTTTGATGTCATTTTTATAAAAATGTAAATGACTCATTATGGAAAATGTATTGCATCTAAAAACTGATTTTTATTTTTAAAATCCAAACTTATTTTGTTTAATATGTATTATAAAATGAAGGTATTTTATTTCGAACAGCCATTTTGCATTTGTGGTTCTGAACAGATTTAGCTGGACTAAAGGTAAAAATGGATCTTGGCACAGTCAGAACGAGAAATGATTTTATGAACTTTATATCCTTTACATTTAAGCAAACCAGCATGTTGAAGTTATAAATCCTCCTTTAGTTTTCTGGTATTTTTCTGGTGTTTTTAGCTGAAAATGATGTCTTGGTGTTGCAGTATTATCCTCTGGAGGAAGTTCTTGCAGCTGAGTATCTTCTGGAGGATTTCAGGCCGGATCTGATTGAGATGGTTCTTGATAAACTGCGGCCGGAAAACGTCAGGTTAGTGTGACAAACCGGTTTTCTAACAAGACTTTATATTAAAGTATATTTATTTTATATTAATAAACATTAAAGAATTAATTACTTAAAACAAGTGTCTACGTCTTGCTGAAAAGTCACTTGTAAGTTAGTTTTGTGTTATTTCAAGTGTGCTAAGATATTCAAAGTTATTTAGTAAAATTTTGTGTTTTTGCAGTGTAAGCTCACAACTTTTATCTTATAGTTCAATGGATGTGGCCCTCATAAACGGTCATGACGGGCTGGATTTGGCCCGCGGGCCTTAAGTTTGACACCTGTGTTGAGTTGGTTACCATTTACAGCTTCAACACCAGGAGATGTTTTCCTACAGTGAAAGAAATTTTTCTTTTTTATAAAACCACTCAATCTCAGTCAGGTCACATGGAGAATTTATTTATTTATTTTTTGAATTTGGGACTTTGACTAGGCCATTCTAACACTTAAACCAGCTTTGATCCAATGCTGTAAGTTTAGGATCTTTTGTCCTGCTGATTTTTGAGTTTGATTATTTAAGTTGATCTCTGTCTCTGCTGAAGAAATGCACAGCCACAGCATGATGCTGCCACCTAGAGGCAATAGGTAGTAGGTGCAGTTAATTTTCCTCCAGTTGTGGTTGACTGGAACACATTCCTCCATATATTTATTGTTTCGTCATCCTGGTTTGTAGCAAACGGTGAGCAGAGCTTCTTATGGTTTTCTTTCTGCTTGCGTCAAAGAATATTTGTCAACAAATTTTGGACACCAGTCACATAAAAAAGTGTGATTTGTATCAGTAAACTGCTCACAGTAACTGCATTTAATTATATTTTCATATTTATCGATATTCTGAATAACTGCGGACAGTTTCAGGGGATTTTTAACATCATTATGGTAACAACGATAAATCAAAATTATCTTATAAGTTTCCATCTTTAGCGACTTTTCAGACAATAAAATTGGACTCCACACATCAGGCTTTTTAAAGATCAGTGATGGACCAGAAAACTACAATCAGTACAACGCTAATTAATTAATATTTTAAATTACTACAATCCTATAGGAGTGATTGGATGTTCTGTGTGTTGGGATAAAATATTTCATTTTATTTATAAATGTGGTCAATTGGATGGACTTCTCACATCTTTTATGCTCAGAAGATGAAGAAAAGCAGTGAGGAAAATGTGTCATTGCGATACTGGACATCATCACAGCAAGTTTTCCTAATGTTTTGCTGTTACTCTATTCTAACCTGATCTTTTTAATATATCTTAACTCTTTCCAGAGTTGCAGTGGTGTCGAAGTCCTTCGAAGGGCAGACGGACCGAACTGAGGAGTGGTACGGCACGCAGTACAAGCAGGAAGCCATCTCTGAAGAAAGCATCAAGGTGCACAGAGTCGGTCGAACTGAATCGGTTCCGGTTCTTCTGCCGGTTCAGGAATATCAGTATTATGTTTAAAGGATCCTGGTGGTCAATGTGTCGTCTATTTTTAAATTTTTTTAATTTGTAGAACTGGGCAAATGCAGACCTGAACGGCAAGTTCAAGTTGCCGATGAGAAACGAGTTCATCCCGACCAACTTTGAGATTTACCCGCTGGAGAAAGACTCTCCGTCGGTTCCGACTTTAATCAAGGTGAGGCACCGTCATCCAGGTGTTTTCAATATGCAAATTATTGATTAGTGAGTTAATCTAATGTTGATTGATGTAAGAATGAATTGGTAAGTGGCCATTTTCTTAAAAAAACCCGAGTTTGTTCTTGAATCAAGAAGGCCGACCGTCTTTGCTAAATTTTTTATACTATCTTGAATTTTTAAAAAGTAATTAAATGTTCACATTATTTTGTATCAGCTGTGTTAAATACTGACTGAATAAAAAGATAAAATGTGGTTTTATAAAACATATTTCTAAAGTATAACAAAACAGGAAACTCTTAGGTTTCTGAATTAAAAAAAATAATAAAATATGAAGATAATAAAATATGTGAAACACTTGATTCCCCCATAACAGAGATGTTCGTACAGTATCGATACTCTGGCAGAAAAGTTAAAACTCCACTTCAGGAAAGTCATCAATCAACCTTCCAGACTGGCATTAAACGTTTTCCATCATGTCACAATTTCTGTCGTTGTTAAATGCATAATTATTTATGTACCTTTGTAGCACATGAATAATTTTTAAATGGAAAATTGACGCCACCATTAGGGTGAAACTTATCAAAACAGAACAGAAAAAAGTGATTTTTTCATCCCACTCTGGACTCTCTTTTTCGTTCTGGTAAGGCCGCCATCTTTATTTCTGTATCAACTGGCTGCATTTTAAGATCGCCAGGGGCGCCCTCTGCTGGATGGAGGTCAAACTACAACACTAAAAGACGGGTCTTTTAGTCAATCGTCAAAACGTTTTGCCCTGAGCTCCAAAATCATTGAGTTGGATGCACTTTGGGACCAAAAAAAAGTATATTAAAACAAACATTTTGTGCCTTTTTTATTTTATCTGATAAAAAATAAAGATGCAAAACATAAATATTAGTATGATTGCTAATATTAAACTTTTTGGGGTTGATTATTTTCTTATTTGGTCTGAATGTTTGAGTATAAGTAGGCCGATGTTTGTGATTCTAGTACCTCCACAACTAAGTTTTTTTTTTTTTTTTTTTGTACTTTATTCTTTTTAAAAAGATGTCATTTATCTGTAAAATAAAAATAAAAACATCTTGCTCTACAGAATAAAAAAGTGTCCATCTGCATCAAACACATTAAGGTTGGGGGCCGCACAGAATTATTCAGAGGACCGCAAATGGCCCCTGGGCCACACTTTGGGCACCCCTAGTCTAAGTGGACGTATCAGTTAATCAATTTTAATCTTATAAATCTTTAATCGACAATTAATCATAAGTTAATTGTTTGCATCCATTCACAACCTGCATTGGATTAACTTTGATCATTTTGATGTTAAAAGTTTGCCTTTCATTGCAGATTTCTTTTATTTTTCTTTTAAAAAATCATCAGTTTGAGCTTTGAAGGTTTTATTTAGTTTAACAAAATGATAATTGAGTAAAAATAAAACTAATAATCATGTGTTTTGTGTGTGTGTGTTTTTTTTCAGGACACTGCAATGAGCAAGGTGTGGTTTAAACAAGATGACAAATTCTTCCTCCCAAAGGCCTGCCTGAACTTTGAGTTCTTCAGGTGTGTTTTTAATATTTTACAAGGATTTCAACTTTTAGAGCTGCTTTGGCTTCTTATTCTGTTTATAAAATCCAACTTTATGGTAATCTTAGCATCCTACAATGAAGATGTGACTAAATGAAACTACTTTATGTTAAAATTTCACTCAGTAACTAAGAAACTGAAGAAAAATGAACAGAGACATTATGGATTTAGAAGGTGTATACATCTGACCTTTGTGACATCATCCCAGCTTTAACTGGCATAAATCCTGTACAGTTCAACTGAAAACAAACTAATCTTCAGGGAGAAAATGTAGAACTAAAAACAGCTGAAATAACCTGAATACAGGAGAGTTTAACCAACACTTCGCTGGTTTAAAAGAGAAGAAAAATGTTCAAATCATCTCTTCCATCAGTTATAAAGGGAAAGGATAATGTCCCCTACTACAGCATCTCCATCCTCTCAGCTTTAAAACCAAATGGAGAATTAAAGAGAAGTGGCAAAAGCAAATGAGGTGGATTAGCAGAGCTTGCTAACGATTGATATCATCCAAGACATGTTGGTGTAAAATATCTAATTTGCTTGGATGTTGAGCTGTTGGCATGTCATCAGACACTTAAACAGGAATAGTCTTGAGTCAGAGGCCTCTTCACAGTTGATGGAAGACTGACTGCTACTGGAAAATCTTCCTGCCCACAACTTTTTAAAGATACTTGAATGATATGAGTTACAACATTTTGTTTCTCTTTGAGATAAATGAAGGATTTTTAAAAAAAATTGAATTGACTCTAAATTAAGTCCTTTTGAATCTAGACCAATAGGTCAGTATTGAATCTACTGATCTAGATTCAATACATCTGAGTCTGTTGAATCTATAGGATTTTTTTCCTTCTCCTGACTGATGCCTTTGAGATCTTTTGATCCCTTTAGCCAAACTATTGCCAAAGGATGCGAGTTATCACAGCACAGTTGTGTTTTATTTCAGTTTAATCAGATTCAGTATAACTGAGGGCAAATGTGAACTCAAGAACACTAAATATTTAAATACATTTTTATTTATTTTTATTTTCTGCATTTAAAGGAGTGCTCACATTTCTACTCTGTTTTTGCAGCTTCTTTATTTTATTTTTTTAAAATATATTTTTCTCCTTTTCAATCATTTTCTCAGTTGAATTGTACAGGAAATTAAAAGGTTACATTTTTTAACACCACAAAAGGACAAAATGTTCAGTTTTTTTAATTAGTTGGTTTTTGTAGCTGCTTTTTTTTTTTTTAAAGTTCTCAAGTTAAATAATTCCAGATTATTAGCTAAAACGCAGCATCCTAATGTTGGGGGGGAAAAGTAGGAATATCTTCCACCGGATTCAGGTTAGAAGAATCTGCTGACAGCCGTGATAATGGAGACAACAAACTGTCGCTTTACAGCAGGGGTGTCCAAAGTGTGGCCCGGGAGCCATTTGTGGCACTTTAACTGATTTTCTGCAATTAAAAAATTATACAAATTTGGCCTGTAGATACAGATGGAGACTTTTAATTTATAATCAAGTGAAAAAAAATGTAATTTCTTACACAGAAAAATGTAAAGTACAACACAAAGTATTTCTCTTTTTATAATTAATGTTATAATACTGAGTTGATCCTTTTAGTGAAAAGTCAACTTTGCTTCACCTAAATCAGTTTCTTTTCTTTTTTTAAGACTTGGATAAATATAGTAAACCTTTGAGATAGTGACCCAAATCCTGTTCTTATTACTGAAAATAAATTTATTCAATCAAGGCCAAAAGAAACAGAAACTAAATGTCTTTCTTTTAATACAGCAAACATGCATAATTAAAGTAGTTGTAAGCAGTAAATTTATGTCAGAAATACTTGAGAAAACTTGGACGTTTCTGAAATTAGAATGTCTCTTGTTGTCTTTTGAAAAATCTTTTAAGTAATGAAATTTTTTCAGAAAATTCCTGAGATTTCTAAAATCTCAGAAATCTAATAAATTTCTGAGATTAATCACAAAATTTTGGAGTTTATGGCAGAAATGTACTCCTTTTTTATTATTATTTAAAGAGGCCCTAACGTAAAAATCCCTTTCAGGTTTTGGATCTGCAGTAGATATCCGGCTACTTTATTTGCTTGACTTTAGGTTGTGTTTTTGAGTCTGTAACACACGTGGCAAAAAGTTTGGACACCCCTGCTGTAGTGAAATTGTCTGCATGTAATGTTTGATCGCTGTAATTTTTTCTGCAGCCCGTTTGCATACGTGGACCCATTGCATTGTAACATGGCGTATTTGTACCTGGAGCTCCTCAAGGACTCCCTCAACGAGTATGCATATGCAGCCGAGCTAGCAGGCTTGAACTATGACCTCCAAAATACCATCTATGGGATGTATGTAAGTATGCAGACCCCCCCCCTCCAACCTCCCGTCGCATCCTAGACTCCATGTTCCCGCCGCCACTCCCTTATTCACCGTTAGACTGGCTCAACCTGTCCTGGGTTCACAGGTGATGATGATGATGATTTGACCTTTTTTTTGTTCCTGTGAGGAAAAACGACGCAGCACCAGGACGACCCCCTGGTGTCATCATTTGAAACATTTTGTCTTCTTTAGCATAAAATTTAAGACTTTCACTGCAAGAAAAAAAAAAAATCTTGCCAAGCTTTTGGTGTCGTTTCTTCTGAAAATATCTTACTACACTTAAAATGAGACAAAACTAACTTACAAGTAACTTTTCAGCAACATATACTGTAAGAGTTGGTTTTAAGTCAATAATTCCTTAATATTGGTGAAAAAGTTCCAGTTCCTTTCAGTCAACTGTCACTGCGCCGTTGCCTAGCAACGCCCGCCAAGCCCAGCCCGTCGCCTAGCAACCCAGTTCTAGTTCCACTGGCAGGTCATTTCACTTATAATATGAGAAAAAATGTTTGGTACAAGAGAAATAATCTGCAAATGGACCTAGTGTTTTTTCTGCTATTTTAAGGAATTATTGACTTAAGACAAGCTGTTATTTCTTGCTGAAAAGTTATTTGTAAGTTAGTTTAGTCTTATTTTAAAGTGTACTAGAAACATGGACCAGAATTACTTGGTAAGATTTTGTGTTTTCGCAGCGTTCGTTTAGGATTCCTGACGCCTGAAAGCGATTTATTCACAATTCCAACCTTCCAACCCAGGCTTGGTCCGTCTCGCCTCTGTTTTCCTTCATCTGTGCTTTTGCATTGCTTCTCAACCACATCATTTTAAACACAATCTGATGAGACGAGTTTTCCGTTTTGCGACACAAAGCTGGTCATCCGGCTGCATATACATACTCAGTTCCTTTGTTTAAATCATTCTTCCCTTTTTTGTTTGTTTTGTTTGTTATATTTTTCGGTCCAATCTCTCTACCCCCCATTCCTCCCTAAACAAAAAAACTTCATTTTTTTACGTTTTCCCTTTTTGTTTTTTTCTCCTCTTCCATTAGTCGCTACCTTTATACAGATCCTGTGCACTGCAACATGACCTACTTGTTTCTGAGGTTACTGAAGGATAATTTAAGAGAGTATGCATATCCAGCCCGCCTGGCCGGGCTTGTCTATGACACATCCTCAGTGATGAATGCCCTCACAGTAAGTAAGATGTTTGGAGTGTATGGGCTGGTTCAAAGGTCGCCTCTGAGGGGTTTAACAAAACGCAAATGCCTTGGTTTTCTACGCAGGTTTTGATTGACATGTTCCTCGGCCTGCACATGATTTACAGCTGAACCTGGTACTTACAGACATCAGAGGTTTCTGCCGTTTTGGGGTCAGTTGGGATTACCCGGAATATAATTGGTCCAGAATAATTAACAAATTCAGAAGTTTACACTCATTCATGTTACTTTTTGGGAGGGCTGAGCTGATGTCATAGCTTCAAAAGAATCTAATTTGAGTTAAATGAAAGCAACATTTGTTTTTTTGTGTTTTAAGTTGACCAAATATAAATCCATGGATGAGTTTCTCTAGATTTTCGTGGGAAATGAGAAAATAAGAATAGGGGACGGGTTCCCTACTAGCAGCCACGGTAATGCCGCTCAGAGAGGAAGAAGCCATTGCTGCAAAAGCAACATCAGGGTTTCTGCGCATCCTTAAATTCCAGTTTCTAAAATCGAGGCCTTAAAATGTCTTAAATTCATTAGAAAATATCAAGATGGCCTTAAATACATTAAATAAGGTCTTGAATACGAATATATATTGTTGATTGTGGTATCATGATGTGGTGGCATTTCGCTACAGGAGGGACTGGTGCACTTCACAAGATGGGAAATCTAGAGATATCAGCTAGGCAATGCTACTAAATATGAACATAATGTCGGTAAACGAGTGAATTTGTTGAAAATAAGAAATTCTCTAAATTTTTAGGTAAATCTTTCTGACCCAGAACAGTGGAAATGATGGAGGGGAAAAACCAAAAATTTCTTTTAATACGGTGTTTGTAAATATCTGGTTTCAACTGTAAATGATTTGTTTTTCAATAACTAGTCTTTGATTTAAAATGCAGACAAGCATGGGGTGACAGTGGAGAGGAAACATCTGAGCTGCTGAGATCCGAAAACGACAAAATAATTCAGAAACAAACAAGAAAACCAAATAAACTGACGAGGGGGATGACTTTATGACGCAGCGAAACAGAACCATGGAAGCAAGATTATATTTAACAAACTGAGAATGTAAAATAATTAGTTCCTGCAGAGAAAAAAAAGAGAATGGATAAAGAAGAAAATTAAAGTCAATAACAAACATTTCTTCCTGTTGAGACTTTTAGAAACAGATTGAAACTATTTGAACTTAATGATTAGTCTAAGTTAAAATTTTAGCCTTCTTCTGATCGGAAATGTTTTTGCAAAAACATAAAACTTTAAAATTATAGAGAAATGTAATCAAAGCAGAGCTATTTTTATCTGTTAAAAGGACTTAAAGTCTTAACTTCCTCTAACATGCCAACATCTTGACTTACAAGAAATATTTTTTACTTATTTGAGAAACGTATGTGATGTAAAAACATAAGGAACTGTCACAATAAGAGGTGGACTGTCTTGGTAAAAATTAACTTTCTTTCAACTGGTTCAGAAAGTGCGATTATTAATTTTAAATCCATATTCACCCAGGGCGTCTTGGGATAAATCTCCGTTCTCCTGGGATTGGTATTGGGTTTCTTGGTGATGGATTATTGCTAAAACTTTGACTCTATTTTCTGGGCATTTTGCATGCGTGTTTGTGTGTTTTTATTTTTCTGCTCTCCACTTCCCTGCTTTCCTCACTAACATTCTGCTCCATCTTAACGAGTGTCCATCGGCTTCCTGTGAATTTATGACCGCTAATAAACGGGCTGAAAGCTTCAAGCTTTCCTGCTCTTGAGAACTGACAGATTGTCTTTCTGGACTTCCTGTTTCCTGCTGCCGTTCGCTGCAGCTTTCGGTCAAAGGTTACAACGACAAGCAGCACATCCTGCTGAAGAAGATCGTCGAGAAGATGGCGACCTTCGAGATCGACGAGAAGCGCTTTGACATCATCAAAGAGGCGGTAAGTCCAGACTTCCTGCCACGTTTTAGTACTCTGTTTATGAGACGTTTTGTTGGGGGTTTTTTGTTGTTTTTTTTTCTGTTTTGCCTCCATTTTGTGATTATTGTTTTTTTCCTCTCTTTCCAGTACATGAGATCTTTGAACAACTTCAGAGCCGAGCAGCCTCACCAGCACGCCATGTACTACCTCCGCCTGCTGATGACCGAGGTCGGCTGGACCAAAGATGAGCTCAGAGAGTCGCTCGATGGTGGGTCACTTCCTGTATTTCTGTTTAATCTCCTTTAAAGGGACAGTGTCACGTAAAATCGACTTTAGGAGCTTACCATCGTAACGTTATCCAATCATCAAAAACATACCTGGAGTGTTGCTTTGATTCTTTCACACATGTTTGAGAAATCATTTAATCTCCATGGCAACCATTAAGCTGAGCAAAACACTTGGGTGGATGTAGCTCCGCCTCCTGAGTGGGGTAAACTCCTCCCCCACAGAGCTCCTTCAGACTAGCCAGCAGCAATTAGCAAACACCTGGTGGAGCTGCTGAGCTCATTATAGGAGCTACTACTTTCTGTTTTTTTGTTTGTCTGTTTCTAGTAAAAACGTTGTTAAAGGGTTAATAGAGGAGCCATGTTATGATGACTTCCTGAAGGCGGAGTTTCAGAAAGAGCAGGTGCTTCTTAAAGAGACAGAGACCCAATTTCAAGCCGTTAAATTACTTGATTGTTATATAAAATATAATACTGCTCCTTTAAAAAATCTCAACCCTCGTTTTTTTTTAAATTTCAGGATTTGTATGGATGCCTAAAATTCTTAAACTCTTGAATTTCGTTTAGGTGTTTTCAAGGTTTGGAAAGTGCTTGTTTTCTGTATAAAGTCTTTGAAAGTGTTGGATTTTCAAACTGCGCAGTTTTGTAATAAAGTTCAATCTAACTTTTGTTTAAAAGCCTAAACTTGGAAAACATTATTTACAGTTGAAACCTGATATTTACATACACCTAATAAAAGAAACAAATTTTTTCTTGCTGTCTGAAGTTAAATTAGACAAAACTTCTATTTTTTTAGGTCAGAATATGCAAAGTTATTTCTCATTTTTTAAAATTAGTGAGAGATTTTTGTGACTTATTGGTTTATTGTGTTAAAGTATTTAAGAAGGTTTTTTAGCTTAACATATAATAAATATTTATTATTCCTAATGGATCAATGACTTATCGATCTGTGTAACTGTTGGTTAATATTTTAAACAAAGTTATTGAAATTGTTGTATTTTTTTTTTGTTAGTGCTTTGTTCTCAGATCAAAACATAAAATTTTGTTTTATTTTAATAGTGAAGTGAATTTGTTATTTATAGTTTATCATTTTTATTTCCTAAGTTTGGCTGGAAAAGTTTGAAAACTTACCTTGAAGATGGTTGAATTTAAATGTTTGATGGAGTTGCTCTGTGATCGATTACTAATGTCTGTGATCTGTGTTCCAGACGTAACTCTCCCCCGCCTCAGGGCGTTCATACCTCAGCTGTTGTCACGGTTACACATCGAGGCTCTGCTCCATGGCAACATCACCAAGGAGGTTTGTTCAGTTTTACTTTGGGAAAATTTATTTTGTTTCCTTAAAACTAGTTCTTGTTTCCTGACACACAGTTGATTAAGCAATGATAATTCTGTCAGTAATAATAGTGTGTACTTTTTATAGTATTATTGTATTATAGTAGTATTTGGTTTTATATCTTAAACAATAAAAAGGAAAATCAAAAAAAACTTTTGTTATTGTTAATCGGATCTAGATATTAATGATAAAAGTACAAAAATCAAGAAAATACTAAGTAATAATAATAACAATAATAATAATGAAATAAAATACTACTACTAATAAAAATAATAAACAAAATAAAATAATGGAAATCTGAAAATAAATGGAAATAAAAAACTACTACGACACACTACTACTAATAATAACAAAAAAATTAGAATAGAAGTACTTTATTCATCCCAGCAGGGAAATTACTTCGCAGTTACAGCATAGAGACAAGACACAATAACAACTACCACTGAGTAGTAGCTGTAGATAAAATAAAGAATAAAAATAAAGTATAAAATGCTGTTAATATAAAAGCAACTATATAGAAGTTAATATAATAACTTCTATTCTAAAAAGTAAAATATGAAAAATAAAATAATAATAATGGAAACAAAATACTACTACTAATAGTAATAATAATAATAGAAATATAATAATGAGGAAATAAAATAATAAATACAATTGAAAAATGATGATAAATAATGGGATAATGATAAAATAAAATAATAATGAAAATAATGATCAAAATAATAATAATTAAAATTATGAGGATCATCATGAAAATATTATTACTCTCAGTAGTAAATAGTTTTAATTGTATTTTTATTTCTTTTTTTTTTTTTTTTTTGCACTTTCCCATAAACCTTTTTAACTGTGACATTTTCCCAACTTTAAGCTTTTTACCTGAGAAAGCCATAAACAGTTATAAATAATCTAGAACAGTCACAAATCAAAAATAATGCCATGAAAGGACGGATAAATAACCGGGACTTAACATTAACAGAATATTTTTCCTCTGTTTATTTTTTTCCCAGTCTGCTCTCGGCATGATGCAGATGGTGGAGGACACGCTCATTGAGCACGCTCACACCAAGCCCCTCCTCCCGAGCCAGCTGATTCGCTACAGGGAGGTGCAGGTCCCGGACGGTAGGTCGACCTCCGCTCACCGTCGCCGTGGTGACCCAGCAAGACCCCGGCGCTGATGACGCCGTGGCGTGTTTAAAGATCTGATTAAACTCAGCGTTCGGCCCAGAGGAACATGAGAGGAAGTGAACCAGAAATTAGAGAAACATCACAGCCACAAACCTCCGTGAATTTTATCAGTTCAGTCTTTTAGTTAAGTAGAACTGAAACAATTAACCGGATTAATCAAGATCAATCAATTATCAAAATCCTTGTTATTTGGGGTACAAATTTGAAAAAGTTCAATGTTAAGTATTTTTGAAGTACATTGAATTATGCGCTAGTAACCAAGTAAGTTTTTGAGGAAATGTTTGGATCTCATATCCAATGAAAAGTGAGCAGAACTGTAAATATTAGCTTTATAAGTCCGCTTGTTACGTGTTTATAATATTTGTCTCAAAGTGAAACGTGTTTTCTCTCAGGTGGCTGGTATGTTTACCAGCAGAGAAACGAAGTTCACAACCACTGCGGCATCGAGATTTACTACCAGACGGACATGCAGACCACCAACGACAACATGCTGCTGGAGCTGTTCTGCCAGATCATCTCTGAGCCCTGCTTCAACACGCTGAGAACCAAAGAGCAGCTGGGTCAGTTCCCGTCACGTCAGTGGACACCAGAAAATTCACTTATTTACCACCTAATTCTAGATAAATACTCTGTTTTCATTCATGTGAGATTTATGCAACACTTTGGGAATAATAAAAAATATATTTTCTGTAATAATAGTGGGGCTGGAACGATTAATCGAATTAATCGTGATTAATCAATTATCAAAATAATGGTCAACTAATTTAGTAATCAATTAATCATGAACTGGAGCATACAAGCTTGAAAAATGCAGTTTGCTGAAAGAACAACTCACTCAGCACCATGATAATTAAGCCAAAACTGTAGAAATACATATATTTTACATTTAAGCTAAAAAAAAAACAACTCCTTTGTGAAAATATTCTACCTCAAGTGATAGTTTTAGCTTAAATCCTAATGAACATTTAATACTAAAACTGAAAAACTTTTTAAATATCCAAAATAAAGCAGAAACGACAAATAAAAGGAATTACGAAGTTTCTGTAAACAAAATTGTTGTAGCTGAGACTAAAACACTGCAAAAACACAACATCTTACAGAGTTAGTGTCTTAGTAAACTTGAAATAAGACAAATCTGATTTTTAAGTAACTTTTTGGCAACAAGCAGGAGCTTTTTATAAGTAAATAATTCCTTAATATTGATTTAAAAAGTATTGGTTCCATTGGCAGATTAGTTCACTTATCACAAGACATTTTTCTTTTTTTAAAGTGAAATAATTTGCCAATGGAACTAAAACTCGGTTGCTAAGCGATGGCCTGGTGTTGCTAGGTAACAGCGCAGGGACAGTTGACTGAACTTTTTCCTCAATATTAGTGGCATTATTGATTTGAAACAAGCTAATATTTCTTCCTATAAAGTTACTTATAAGTTAGTTTTGTCTTATTTCAAGATATTTTCTTTAGAAACTAGACCAAAAGTATTTCACAAATTAATGGCACAAGTGGAAATTATTGATCTTATTTTAAATCATAATCCAATTTATTAATTGATTTGTTGCTTGTACTCATAACTAATCCATGCAACTCCCAAAATAACCCACAAACTCCGGCTCCCCTTCCCCCTTTAAGGCTACATCGTGTTCAGTGGGCCCCGCCGAGCCAACGGGGTGCAGGGCCTGCGCTTCATCATCCAGTCGGAGAAGGCCCCCCACTACCTGGAGAGCCGGGTGGAGGCGTTCCTGCGCACCATGGAGAAGGCGCTGGAGGACATGAGCGAGGAGGCCTTCCAGAAGCACATCCAGGCCCTGGCCATCCGCCGCCTGGACAAACCCAAGAAGCTGTCCGCCGAGTGCGCCAAGTACTGGGGGGAGATCATCTCCCAGCAGTACAACTTCGACAGAGGTAACGCCGTTTACGCAGCAGGCCGACGCGGTCTGGTTCAGGGCTGTCCAAAGTGCGGCTCGGGGGCCATTTGTGGCCCAACGACTAATTTTCTGCAGTTAAAAAATTATACAAATTTGGCTAGTAGATGCAGATGGGGACTTTTAATTTGTAATCAGGGTAAAAATGGTTACCAACATAATTTGTGCAACACAAAGTAGTCATCTTTTTATAACGAAGTTTTCACAAAAGTAAAAACCGAGTTTCTCCAGAGACTTTTACTGACAAGCTGAACCCAATTCAGCTTTTATTCCTTCTGAAACTTGGCTAATTACAGCAAATGTTTTGAATCAAAGTGACCCAAATCCTGTTGTTACTGGAAATGAATTTATTCAGTCGAGCCCAAAGGAAATCCAAACTAGATGCAAAATTAAAGTAGTAGTAGGAAAAAACAATATAATTTTCTAGAAAATTTTATTTTTAGATTAATATTAATATTCTCTACAAAAAATGTGGAAATTTCTGAATTTCAAATGTATAAAATTTCTTTTGAAAATGTATCTTGAAAATTTTAGTTTTCTAGGAAACGGTGAGAATAGTTGCTAGAAAAAAATGTAAATTTTAGACTAATAAATTTTCCAGAAAAATCAGTGGAAAATTTCAAATGTCAAATTTTCTTCTGAATTTTTTCTCTACAAAATTTCAGAATTTTTGGTGGAAATTTTACTAGTTTTGTTTTCTATCTACAAAGTCCAGAATCAGGCTGAATGCAAATGAACGGCGCGCATCTCAGGTTCTTACTTTAGTTTAAAAATAAAAAAACATTTTGTGCTGTTTTTTCACTTGGACTGCAGTAGTTGTGTATCTATCACATAAAACCAAAAAACATCAAAGTTTTTGTTTTTAATGTGTTTTAACTCTGAGTTTTTATAACTTCCTGACTCGGATAAACGGCTTTTCTGCAGGTTTGTTGCTTTATGCAGTTTCTAAATGCTTCAAGCTAATTATGTTTAAACTTCTGTTTGCCTTTCAGATAACATTGAAGTTGCACATCTGAAGACGTTGACTAAAGAAAACATAATGCAGTTTTACAGAGTGAGTAGCATAATTGGTTAGAATTAAAACTTTTTAAATCGGAGAGTAAAATAAATTCTTCAAGCATTTTTTACACTTCTGTATTTACTCTAGTTTAGGTCTTTATTTACTGTTAGTAATTTGTTGATTTAAGGTGTTTTTTAAATATATCTATATTCATTTAAATGCTTAATTTATGTAAAAACTACTATTGTTGATCTACAACTTGTTCAGCAGAAATATCTGTCGCTTGAAAAACATTCAAAATAAATTATTTCTAAATGGTTAAACCTCACGCAGTGACAGCTCCGGAAAATTTAAATTACACCAATAAAGCATTAATCATTTTCTAATCAACAACTAAAACAGAGTAAAATCAGTAAAGATAATTTTAAAAAGAAAAAAATGAACTAAAACGAAATATTAGAAAAATATTGGATCCAACAGTTGAGCTGTAACAGAAAATTATTTGACAGTGGTTTCATTTTATGTTGACTTCATGCAGATGCAATCAGTTCAAACTGAATTTTCTGTAATCTTTTACATGCATTTAATGTTTTTTGTAATTAAAAAAAATATTTAAAAAATGTTTTATTTAAAAAAATAAAATAAAAAAAAAGTTCTGAATATTATAAATAGATCGGAGCCAGCAGTTATTTTAGTGGTTTCACTCTTTGGTAAATTTTCCACAAACTTGGTGCAAAAGTTCAAACTGAATTTTCTGTATTTCTTAAACTAATTTTTTAATTACATTTTTTATTTCATATGTATTTTAAATATTTGTTTATTTTTTAATAACTAATAAGCTGAGTTTTCAGAAAACAGACACTTAAAATATTCCACATTTAACCACAAATGTGGCAGAGAACACTGAATTAATTTTTAGAGGTTACACTGCAAAACAAAATTAAAATTTACCCAAATTCATCTAGTTTCCTTCAAATCTAAAATCTGTTAAATCTGCATTCAGCCTGGAGTTTGTTTTTAATTTTACGTTGGAGCATAAATCCTGGAAAACGAAACGTCAGTTTAGATATTTTTCTGACACTCAGTCATGAAAATACCTGAAATAAAACCAATTTCTGCCCCAAAGGCTGTATTGTATTAATATATTACTATTTTATATTATTTTGACCGTATTGCTTCAAGGTTGATGCTGACGGTGTTTCTGTTTGCAGGAGCGGCTCACAGTGGAAGCTGCAAAGAGACACAAAGTGTCCGTTCACGTTCTGTCCAGAGAGATGGACTCCTGTGAGTCTCTGAAGGATTTTCTGGTTTTCTTTTCGATCCCTGTCGGCTTCGGTCGTCTTGACGTTTCGTTTCTGTGCAACAGGTCCGATAGTCGGAGAGTTTCCTGCCCAGAACGACGTCAACCTGGCCCCCGCTCCGTCCCTGCCACAGGTAACAACACCTCTGGTTCTCAGAGAACGACTTTTATTTTTCCACTGAAAATAAAACAAACTAATCTTTTCTGGATCCAGGCTAATTAGAATTGCCAAAATTATTTCCATTTGCTAAATACCATAAAACTCTGACAACATTTTTAATTGTTTTTACGTGTAACTTTCTATATTAATCAAACTTCAGTCCGTTTGTCTGGAAAGTCTTTCGTTTGGGGCGGTATGAAAGCAGAAAGTGGACTACGACGCAGGGCATTCTGGGTAAATGCAACCAAAACAAACGCAAAAGTTAACAATGAATCGTTATATTTTACGGACGGCAAGAGAAATCCTACAACCGCTAAAATCTGACGCCGGTATATTTTTGTTCGCATTTTGTAAAGAATAAAGTTGCGCTCGGTGTCTTATTCAGAGGTTTTTATGTTGTTTCCTTCAGTGGTTTTTGATGTAGCGCCACCACAGGTGAGGAGGGGAACAGGTTTTTTCTAAAAATGCAACAAATGTTGCAACTTTCATCCCCAGTTGAATAAAATCTACCGGACTATCAGCTGTGAAAACAACCTTAAACTTTTTTTTTTTTATGTTCCCACATCAAACTTTATTTTTATTGTTGTTTTTCTTTTCAGCCGGCATTGATTCAGGACATGACGGAGTTCAAGAGGAGCCTGCCGCTGTTCCCGCTGGTGAAGCCTCACATCAACTTCATGGCCGCCAAACTGTGAGCGAGGCCGGAGAAGCTTCGCCTTCCTGAGGTTCCCCTGACCGTGTGTGTGTGGAATGTGTGTGCAGGCGACACGCCAATGCACCAGAAGAAGGAGAAGAAGAGATGCTCAGTAAGCGAAGAACCCCCAAAGTTAGCTGTGGTCATTTTTTAAACTAGCTGTGACAACCATAGCGGTCTCACCTCACTCTCACGCTGCAGCGCTGCGTAGGCGAAGTAGAACCACGTTAACCAGAAAACGTTATGCAGGAGCTTCACTTCACCAGTAGGGGGCGCCTCCCAGTCCAAGTCAGTAGCTCTACCAAGGCACTCCGACGTTTTATTCAAATGTACGCATTTTACGAAGCCTTATTCTGTAGTTTTTAAAGCTTGCTTGGTGAGGGGGTTTTATCTGTTGGCGCCCTCTGAGGAGACCTGAGTGAAGTCGGCACCGCGACTCAAATCAGACTAAATTGGCCTCAAACCTTTGTGCTGCTGTTGTTTTACAGATATTAGTAAATATTTACAGGCCAACGAGCCCCGACACACATTTACAAAATCTCTTCAACTGTAAGTTATAAAATTTGGACATCAGAGATCAGCTTGCTCCTCCCTACAGTTTAACAAAAATTATGTAAAATCTAATTTTTATGTTTCTGCTGCTAGACTTTTTTGTGCTGCTTTCATTTTAAAGATATTAATAAATGTTTCCAGAGGTCAAAGGTTAGTTAACACCACATTTACAGAAAACAAAATCTCTTTTCAGCTGTAATTTGTAAACATTTTTTAAGTCTCCAGACTCAACTGGCTCCTCTCTTCACATTAAAATTAAACAAAAATTTAAATAATTGTGCTTTTGTGCTTCTTTCATTTTGAAGATATTGTTTCTAGAGGTCAAGGGTCAATCCATATTTACAAAATTAAATGAAATGTGTGAATCGACTGTGCTACATTTATGCAGCAAAAGTTTTCAGAGATTTGTGGAGGTGTAATTTTTTAAAAAGTTTCCTGATGGCAGATCAACTTGCTCTTTCTCCCATTTTTACAACTCAAACAAAATTTATGTAATTTTAATGTTTGTGCCGTTATAATTTTTAAAATTTTAAATATCAAAAAAGTTTCCAGAGTAAATACTTTGCTCTCACCCCCCAAAACTGATGCATTTTTAAAAACATTTCATTGCTGGTTTGTGCAGCAATGTTTTTAAAGCTATTAATGACTCAGAGGTCAAAGGTTAGCCACAAAATTGTAGTTATTTTTTGCATTTGTGCTGCAGAAATTCTGCTGCTATAATTAAGATTTTTAAAAACGTTTCCAGAGAATGTGCGCCACTCCCCACATTTACAAAATATCAATTAATTGTGCTGCAAAATGTTTAATTTGTGCCGCTATAATTAAGATTGTGAAATAGGTTTCCAGAGACCAACCTGCCCTCCACTCCACATTAACAAAAAACAAAATTGATAATTTTTTTGTTTGTTTGTTTGATAGCAGCACGAACGTTTGGCACAAACTTCATTTGATTTTGTAAATGTGAGGAAAGGTGAGTTGGTTGACCTTTAACCTCTGGAAATTTCGTCTTTTAAAATGATAGCAGCACAAATTTTGTGCTGCCGAAACGTTTGACTCGAGCTTCATCTGATTTTATTTTCTTCTATTTATTTTTTTCTTTTATTTCCGTCGGCCGACTTTTCTCAGGTTTTGCGGAGACGTTTTTAGGGTTTTATGATAGAAACAGCTCAGGGGTAAATCCATGCTGTCTCTCTTTTTTTTTTTTTTTTTTTTTTTTAAACCCGTTCAGTCGCAAACCCCCGAGACGTTTCCATGGCGATCCCTACACTGTGCATCCGCTTGTGTGTGTGTGTGTGTGTGCCTTTACGTCGGTCAACTCGCGCATTTTTCTTTCCAAACGCGTCACTTTGATGTCAAACGGAGCTGAAAGTAACCGGCTCCGGTTTTAAGAAGTATTTCCTGAAAAATATGCACTTCTCTCACCAAGCAATAAACGTGATTGTTGAAGGTGAGAGCGGAGTCTCTCTCTCTCTCTCTCTCTCTCTTTCTCTCAGGTGCTTGCTGCACTTTGTCCCGACTTTTTTTTATTTTATTGGTTTCAGTCGGCGCCTCGTCCAGGATTAAATGAGCTTTGAATGTGTTTGACGGTTCTGCATCCAATCTTCTTCGACATTTCGCTTCGTCTCGGATTATTTTGTTCCTTCGTGGTCGAACCCAAAGATGGCGGCGGCAGCAGATTTTAGCGCAGCAGAGGAAAATATTAATGACATTACATATCAGGCTTGGGCAGCAGGGGCACATACGTTGTGAAGTACTTAGAGAGTGGTTTCTATTTAGATGTTTTTGAATGTCAACGCTCGGCTCTGATTGGCTGGTTGGGTTTCCGGGCGGATAATTTTAGGTTTGAAGTTTTTATGTTTTTTTTTTTTCTGTGTGTTTCTAAATAATTAATAAACAAGTGAATGGCAAAACCGCTGCACTCGATTTCCTCATTTGCAAAAATACATTTATTCACAGATATGATAGGTACAGTTCCACAGGTCAAAGTTCACAACGTTTTTTTGTTTTTGGCAGAGACTTCATGATAAATGTAGAGAAGCTGTAGTTCGCAGGCGGAGTTTGAGCTTTTTCCAGACATAATTATTTCAAAACCAGAAACTAATGGACGTGAAATATTTCAAGTTTCTGTGGAGTAAATGTTTTCCAGGTTGTGATAAAAGCTGGTGACTTTTGGGTGTAGCATCTGACCTTTTCCTTCCACTTAACTTTCCACTAATGTTTGGGTATCAGAATAGAAACAGCCAACTGCTTTAGCAATTACTTTCTTTTTTTATTGTTTGTATGCTGGATAAGTAAGTTTTCTTTATTAAAATCCACTTTTTCCAAACTTTAGAATGTAGGTTTAGAAGTAATTACTGAAAATGTAACAATTTTCATTTCAGATACACATGAAACTTTAGCAAAAAAATTCTTAGTTTTTCCTGAAGACGCATTAAAAACAGGTTTAAGATAATTCGTCTGTTTTTATTTAAATAAAAAAGCTTGCTTAATGGTTATTTTTACTACTACAGGGATTAAACAGTCCAGCTTTCACCCTCAGTTAATTTGCATTTATAACACTTGAAATTTTTCACATTTTATCACATTTCAACCACAAACTTTAATGTATTTTATTGCGACAGATTGTGGAAGGAAAATGATGTGAAGTTTTTAGGGAAGTGAATAAAAAACGAGACCCAAAATGAAACTTTTGTAATCTTTTACTCTTATTCTAAACTCCATAATTCTCACATTGAAACACAGTGGTGACAGAATAATACTGTGGGAATGGTAGAGTTGAATATGGAAAATGGATGAAGCCAGAGCTACAGTAGATTTAGATCAGGGGTGTCCAAAGTGTGGGGCATGGGCCATTTGTGGCCCTTGAAATGATTTTTAATTGGCCACAATTCAAGAATAGTAAAAATTTGGCCAATAAAATATAAAACATTTGACCCAAAACATTTTGATTATTATTTTTTTAACTAATGGCAATCTGAAGGTTCTTTATGTTTCGGATCTTTAATGTTTTAGAGATTTCATTAAAAACACTTCTGCAGATAAAACTAGAAAAACTGAAATTTGTGGCACACAATTTGGCAAAGTTTATATCAAAGCACGGCCTAGCCAAAGTCCAGAACTAAACCAGATTTTTTTTTTTTTTAATGCATCATTTTCAGCTTTCATCGGTTTGTCAAATAAAACGTATTGAAGTTTGTGGGAAAAGCTAAGAGTTTGTGAAGACTTCTGCCAACCCATCCCGACCTGAACCAGAACAGAACCGCCCCATGTCCCACTGGGTTCATCCCCTCTGGACCGGACCGGACCGGACCGGAGCGCCATGACGGGTGCCAACACTTTTACAGAGTTCAGAAGTAATCAAAGCTGCAGGCTGAATAAATAAACACTGGAACATCTCAAGCTAGAATATAGATTTCTATGTTACGCCTCTGGTAGCTTCTGCTTTGTGCTTCCAAACGTGATAAATTATTGATTAATTGATCATCTGATTGGACCCCGGCGAGGGCCGAAGGGATGTTAAACCAAAACAATCGTTTTATTTAAAAAAAAAAAAAAAGTTCTTCTTCACGCATGCCCTGCGTCTTTATTTCGGATAGCAGTGGGTGTGTTAGCCGTGTGGAGTTAGCGTAGCCACACACTGACTGCAAGCAGGCTCCAGTTCGCTTCCCGTACCGTCGCTCCCGGGGCGGGAAGCGGCAACGCAGTCAGTCTCCGTAGCAACCGCTGGGAGGGGGCGGGGCTTGTTGCAGTAAGGGTGAAGCTGAGTGTTGGGGGGGGGTTCATCCTCACCGACAGCAGAGTGCCGCCTCAGGCCTCTTCCGGCTCGGGGAAGTTGAGGATCTTGCGGTGGGCTTGGCGCAGGTATTGCTGCTGCTTGAAGTAGACCTTGAACGCCCCTTTGATGGCCACGAAGGCGATGCCGCCCTGGGGGGAGAGTCAGAAAGAAAGGAGGATTTAAAGGCAGCACTCAGCACGTCTTCAGTCAGAGGCTTCTTCAAAGCCGCTGTGACACGGACTGTTACAGGAGGACCTTCCTGCCCACAGCATCAACAACTCTGAAGAATCCTGAATAATTTGAGTTACAAAAAGAGATTTAACTTTCCAGGAGGAAGTCAAAAATATTTTTGAATTTGGAAAACTTAAAAGTTAATAAAAGTTAGCGTTACGACTGCAGCTAAGGAGACAAGAAAGAAAGGAATGAACATAGCATCAGACTTAGCATTAGTACTCTAGTTAGTATCGTGTCTGCTGTTAGCAATAGTAGCCCAATTTGCATCATAACGGGGCCCGTTAGCATCTGTGGCCCGGTTAGCACCAGCAGCCCCGTTAGCATCAGCGGCCTGGTTAGCATCAGTAGCAGCATTGGCATCAGTAGCAGCATTAGCATCAGCGGCCCCGTTAGCACCAGCGGCCCCGTTAGCATCAGTAGCAGCATTAGCACCAGTGGCCCCGTTAGCATCAGCGGCCCCGTTAGCATCAGTGGCCCCGTTAGCACCAGCGGCCCCGTTAGCACCCACCAGGATGGTTCTCTGCAGGTTGGAGTTGACGCTGCTGAACATGAGTTTCCCCACGATGGTGGCGATGGTGGGGAAAACCAGAGCGCCGCACAGGATCCGCGTGGCAGAGACGTGGTCGGCCAGAGGGCTGGCCTCGGCCGGGATCCGCGGCACCGGGCAGCCGATACCTGCGGTTCCGACATTCGGGCCGTCAGCAGATGAAAAACAACAACATGGATGATTTCTGACATCAGAAACCGAACGGCCGACCTGGGAAGATGCTGTTGAAGATCTGCAGCTTGTTGGAGTATTTCCTCCACAGCCGCAGGACGTAGTCCTCCCAGCGGATCATCTTCCCCAGGATCAGCATGACGGGGATGGTGGGCAGGCCGATGAGCAGGAAGAGCGGGTCGGCCCGCTCCATCACGTCCAGGCCCTCCTTGTGGCCCACCACCTGCACATCAAAAAGACATTAAAATCATCAAAGCAATACAGATTTTCTGAGAAATACCTTGTTTTAAAAGCCACGGATGGGCAGTAGCCCAGGGTGCCCAGCTTTGGGGGCCCCAAAAAATAAAACAGCTTTTCTTTTTTTGTTGCTTTTTACAATATGATCTAAAATCTATGCACTGCAAAAACAAAATCTCACCAAGTCTTTTTCTAGTTCTACTAAACCTCAGATATCGGAAGTGAAAAACAAATGGATATGATTTATATAACTAAACTACACATAGTAACTGAATTTAATATTTTATAGTGTATTGATATTTATTGATGCTTTTGTGAAACAAACTGCAGTGAAAATAACATTTTCCATCATACCGAGTTGTTTTTTTCTTCTTAATTTAACATCAATAATTTAAAGTTATCATAATAAATTAAACCAAAAATAATTTTTCCATGATAAATGAAGTTCAGCGATATTAGCTGGACTTGCTGGCGCACGGCGAACATCAGAGGACGTACCTGCATGACGGTGACAGCGCCGTATGTGACGGCGGTCCAGTAGATGGAGCCCACCATGATACCGGCTGCAGCGAAGGGGCCGGCTTTGGAGATGAGCCGGTCAGCCAGATCCAGAACATAAACGATCGGACCTGACGGAGACAGGAAACGGTTGCCTGGTTACAGGAAGTTGTTTTTTATTTCCACCCAGAATCATCTGAAACAACGAGAACCTCCAATTTTTATCTTTTCACTGCATTGTCATAGATTTGAAGAATCTTCAGTCAGAGGATTCTCCAAATGCACTGTGATACAGACAGCTACAGGATATCTGAAAAGATGGATCTTCTCCACCTCCTCCCACACAAATCAGCTTTTATTTAATGTATTAAACTTGACTAAATATACCAAACGTTTTGAAAGAAAGTGACATAAATCCTGTTCTTATCACTGAAAATAAATTTGTTCGACGGAGATGAAAACTGAAAACCACAGAAAACATGCAAATCTTACAAAGGAGTATTTTGATAGATAGAATAAAATAGTAAATTTCCATAATCAAACTCAGAAATTTTGAGAGTAATAATAGAGATTTTAATAAACTTGGAAATTTCTGTTTCAAGTGTTGAACATTTTGACTTCTCAAACTCAGAAAATTAAAAAAGTTTGACATTTTTTCTAGAACATTTCTGAGATGAGACTCAATTTCTGAATTTTTTTAGTGGAAATTTATTTTTATAATTTTTTCTTATCTACAAAGGCCCCAATAGCCCTGAAAATACAATAAATATTCTTTTTTTAAAAAAAAATAAAATCAGGCTACTTTATTTGCCTGATTTTGTTTTTATTTTGACTGTGACAAAAAGTTTAGACACCCTGTTGATGTTTCATTGCTTCTCTGATTAAAAACAACAGACATGAAACAAGGATCAACTTAAAGTCCAAACCTTTGCGACAATTAAAAAAAAAGAAGAAGTTTCTCTGCTGCTGCATCTTCCTCCCATCTGGCATTTCAAGCCGACTCTGGGGAAATCATGCAATATTTACAGGAAGCCAACCTGATTTCCTCACTCAGAGACTCGTCCACTTGCTATTAATAACCGGCCAGCTGCAGAGGCAACGCACCGCAGGGGACGACTGCGCACTTTCTGAGGTCTGCAGATACATTACAGCTCAAGACTAACTCAACATATTGTCACTGAAGTAAAAGTAAACAGCAGCCGTCCAGGAAATTACTCAAGAGTAAAAAATATTGCAGTTTTCTGGCTGATTGCCGAATTTTAAAAATGCAGATTTTGGCCGATACTGAAATGCAGATGTGGGCAGAGTATCCAAAAATTTTACTCAAGTAAGAGTAGCAGTACTCTAACATATTTTTACTCAAGTAAAAGAAATGTAGTCGTCCAGGAAATGACTCAAAAGTAAAAGAGTATTTGGAAAAAAGTCTACTCAAGTACTGAGTAACTGATCAAATTAATAGTTTAATATTTTAAAGTTACATCATCGAAAGGACCAAAATATAAAGTGGAAATTTTGGATAAAAATGATAATTACAGATAAAGAAGGTTTTATTTTAATCTAAAATGGAAAATGTATCTATAGTTTTTGGCTTGATTACTGCTCTGAATATGTTGCTCTGAATAAATTGACCTTTTATGACTGTATACTCTAGTTAATGTTTACTTCAGTTAACAATTAATCATTTACTAATTGATTAATCATTTCAGGCCCAATTGTTTTTGCCTATAAGACTTTTGTTGGTGAATATGTTGTTCTTCTAGGAAATGGCCTTTTTTGCATGTGTATGCTCCAGCTAATGTTTACTTCAGTTAATGATTAATCGTTTACTGATCGATTAATCGTTCTAGCCATTATTGTTTTTTTGCCTTTTTAGAGACTATTGGTGGTGGATGTGTTGCTCCTTCAGCAACTCACCGGTGCTACTGTGCTGCGTATCTAAATCCCAAACTCCCCCAACGTACCATGAGTCCTCCTAAACTTCAGAACGCTTCAGTGAAAGAAACTTTTATGACGCCAGCTAATTCGTCCCTGAAGCACGGGCTTTAACTGGGACAAAACTGACCAATGGTTGGAGCCAAACTGAACTTAACACACACACAACGTGTGCAGTCAGGTAAAAACTGGTCAAATTCCTCAAAGAAATAAAACAAAAAGTGTTTACATTGAACACTGATGTAAAAATGACAGCTCGCATCGTCATTTCCATCTTAAATCACCTGCCTGCCTGCTTCAGGACATGCAGAATATTTGTACAGGTGTTGTCCCAATAAAGCCACTTTCCATCAGTTGTTTGCACAATTTAGTCACAGCAGCTTTCACTTTGTCAAGCTGCGGCTTTTTAGGCAGGCCTCATTAAAGTTTATCACTTTGCGGCTTCTTAAACTCAGCTTTATAGTAATTATTGATGAAACTGCCGCCTGGATCGGCGCCAGGCTTTTGATCCCCTGCAGACTGCACCTGTGTTTGCTGACCGGACTCACCTCCCAGAGCCTGACTCCTTCACTTTGTTCCTGCCAAAGCGCTGCACCGTCACGGCTAGAGGGAACTGGGTCACCGCTAATGACCGCTGACAGGATGGAGAAAGGAGCAATTCATTTTAGCCACTGGCAGCAGATTCTATAATTAAGATAATTAAGCATGAGGGAGGGAGGGAGGAAGGAGTGCAGCTACAGTCTAAAGGTGGACCAAAGCGTTGGCAGCCTCTCTTCCCGAAGGTTTGTTTACTCTCTGAGTGTGAGCAAAGACGGAGCAGCAAGGACACACCGTCCTCAGAGCTGGACCTGTGTGAAAGGATGGAAGTGGCTCTGCAGCAGGTGCTGGTGGGAGGAGAGACCCAACAGAACACAGCGACCCGCTTGGAGGTTTTCTACCTGCTTCGTTTGGGGAGGAGTGAACGTGTAAACGAACTCTGATGCTAACTCTGCTTGGCCTAAAAGCTTTGGTCTCGGTTTGGTTGAAGTGAACGCTGGCGCAGTTTGAATGAGTGTGTGAACGCAAACAGGTAAAAATGCAGGAAGTGACCTGCAGCACAGGGCATGATGGGTAAATACAATAAGTTCTGTTTTACTGTATTGGATTGGTATTGGCCGATAATGAACCTCAAATATTAGGATCAGAAATGAAAAGAAGTGGATCGGTTCATCCCTACATATCCACTATTTCTGAACTTCAACAACCTTCATTTGACTTGTTAATAAACTAAAAGTGTATAAATTCAACTGACGATTATAAACTGAGTGTTTTCACTCCAGACGGTTTTAATGTGTTTAAAATAAACTCCGGTTTGTTTACCTTGGAGGTAAATCGCACTAAACTGGGACCAAACCAGAAAAACCAAAGTTTGAGTTTAATGGGCACCAACTTATTTTCCTGAATCACTGTTTGCTGTGAGTAGTGATGGATTTGTAATGACATGAACAGCCTCTTTCAGTTTAATGGCTGTGTGCTAAGGCTGAAAACCTTATTATAAGAGTTTATCAGTCAATATCAATAATTATTGATTAGGGTTTTTTTTGTTTGTTTTTCATATCTGAAGTATTGCCACACTATTGGCAGTATTACTCTTATTCACAGTTTTTATTTTTAAGCATTTATGAGGTGAAACCTTAAAGTGCTGCTGCGCCAGCAGGTTGTTGCTAAGTAACCAAAGAATGAGTGAGTTGCTAGGTAACCAAAGAATGAGTGAGTGAGTGAGTTAGTTGATTCCATCAACCTTAGATACCTTGAAAAAACTGTTGCGCGACTAAAGTCGTTGCTTTGTCTACATCTCCCTGGATCTTCTGGATCGGAGTTCAGTGAATATCAGATGTTTGCTCGATTGATATCGATCAGATTTTTTCGCCCCACATTTCTTCTTTTTGCATTTTGAAGCTCTACTTAGAACCTTCTCAAAGTAAAAATTTTAATTCTTGCCATTTTTCAATTTACCTTTTTTAGTCCATAATCTAAAAAAGAGGAACCATGATTAAACACTTTAACTGAAACATTTATCTCTGCATTGAGTGGCAGCAACGCCCTGGTTGCTATAAATATAGATGAACCTGTTTACCAGCTGGGCCCAACACTCCCCTGGCTTAACATTGTTTTTAGTCTGGCTTCAGTTTCAGATTGCAGCGTCCACTACCAATGTGCTGCTCCAAAGGCGTTGCCAACCCTACAACCAGCTGGAACGGGTTCTTAAGCCAACAAAAACCACCCAAAAACCAGGTGAGTGTTGGACCTGTTTGCTGTTCTGCTCTTTAGGGAGTTACACCAGTTTAACAAGCTGGGATTAGCTGGTTAAGTTGGTCAGAACATTTGACAAGTAGGCCGAGAGGTTGGGCGATTGGACGAATTTAATAGACCTCCAAACATAGACTGCGCCATTCGCTGGTTTCATTTTATGAGTTACTCTCTTAAGTACGGTAATAACAATGATTTATTGAAACCAAACGACGCAGTTCATGGAAAAAACAACTAATGCCATTCCTAATGGCGAACACAAAGTCCTTCCAGCTGCAAGCAAAGCTTTTATTTTTCCCAGAGCCTCAAAGTGCAGCAGCGGTTTATTTACTCAAACTTAAAACAGTGTCTTATGTTCAGAAAACATTTATTTAAATAATAACCGCAATGTTTGGGTGGGTAAACAAACCTCACCAAGTCTAATTGTGGCATTTATCTGTTTCAGTATGAAACAACAAATTCGAAATTAAACACAAACTAAAATAATAACGGTGTGCGCTTCTATAACAAAAATCTCAATCGCAGTTTTAGGTCGTAGATCTGTCATAAGAACAAATTTTAGACAATATGTGAATATAATGGCATAATAATGCAAATCCACCCTCTAGAACAGGGGTGGGCAATCCTGGTCCTCGAGGGCCGGTGTCCTGCAACTCTTAGATGTCTCCCTGGTCCAACACACCTGAATCCAACAGCTGAATCACCTCCTAAGTGCAGTCAAGTTCTCCAGAGTCCTGCTAACGACCTCATTATTTGACTCAGGTGTGTTGAAGTAGAGATGCATCTAAAAGTTGCAGGACACCGGCCCTCGAGGACCAGGAGTGCCCACCCCTGCTCTAGAAGATCAATACACTTTAATTTCTAATGAACATTTAGCACTGGAACTGGAAGACATTTTAAATATTCAAAACAAATAAATAAACACCGGAAACGACAAATAAAATGGACACTGAAGTCTTTGTAAGCAAAATTATTCTTTAAAAAAAAGTGTTAAATTGAGACCAAAACACCAGACTGTCTTTGGTAGAAAAACAAAAAACAATAAATTTACCAATTGATTGATTTATTGCAACAGATTTAGGAGTCAGTTGAGGAGGATCAGGCATCTGATAGGGCACCCCTGGATATTTTCTGAAGACCCAGAACTTGTTGGAGGTACTACATATCCCATCTGTTTTCGACAAGCTTTAAATATTTCAAACGAATAATTTTCCTTTATTTTAAAGGGGCAGAATTATATATTTCCCAGCCAAATAGTGTCATTTTATAATCAGTGGTTATAAAAATGCTGCATATGTCAAATATGACTTAAAAGAACTTTGACTTCACAATTTGCCACCTTAAAAATGGACCTCTGTCTCTTTAAGAAGCTCCTGCTCATCACAGCAACATTTACCAACGTTAAATAGGCAGATGTTGCTAAATCAATTAATTGTATGATGAATTAAAACAAGCTAAAAAATTTCTGTTTGCAGGATTTTATGTTTCTATTTCTATAAAAAACTGGATGATAAAAGTTTTTAGTCTGGTGTTTTGGTCTCAACTGTCTTTTTAATGGACGGTTGTGTTAATTATAGAGAGTTTACCATTCAATTTCTTTGTTGTTTTGTTTATTTATTTTGGATATTTAAAATGTCTTCCTGTTCCAGTGAATCAGCAGAATTTAAAGTTTATTTCTTGCATTATTATTGTGCTATAATCATTATAATAACTGAAAATGGTGACAGTTTCAACAAATATGTAAAAATATATATTTTTTTTTAAATAAAAGTTGCATACTGCAGCTTTAAGATACTTTAACCAGCTTTTACTGTAGGAATTGAACACAGATTCTCAAAGTGTTCAATTTATTTTCACACCTTCTTTTTCCATCTATACACGCTTCGGTGATGGTTTATTAATTGGACCGATTAGATAATTTATCATATTAATCTTTCTAATTTTGTGAATTAGGGTTGCATCTACGATTATTGATTATTCTAAAAGTTAATTTACCACTTAAATCATTTTATATATTAGAAATACCTTCAAGAAATAAAAACAAATTATTAAATTTTTTAAACAAGAAAATAAACATTTTATTGCCTAAAGTGCAACAACATAGCACTCCTTTAGTGAATGCTTAATGATGTGTAGCAGAAGATGCATCTGCAGCTAAAGAAATCCTTCTAAAATCAACAGATTTGCCTAAATTTGCCAGATTAGATAATTTATCGTCCAGTAAAATTTGGCCTAGTTTCACCCAGATGTTTTAAAAACCCAAATGGTTACCAGGGAAGATTTAAGGATTTCTTTAAAAATAAAACAGCAACGCATCACTCCATGTTTGCTTTTGAGGGAATAACATTATAATATTTTGTAAAAGCTCAAAAAAGTAGATTTTACATAAATAATATTTCTGTAAAATCCTCAGGAAGTAGAATGGGTGTGTGTATTTTTGCGTTGAATCATGCAGCCTCGACATTCCCGCCCATTAAAGTAGACAAAGCTTCACACCAGGTGTGTCCAACTCCTGTCCTTAGTGATCTGTTTGCAGCAAGTTTCACTCCTGCTTCAACATTTCTGACTCAAACAGTTGGATAACGTCCTCAGCATGTCGTCTAGTTCTGCACGGGCCTATTGATGAATCATTCTCCGCTTCAGGTGTGTCGAACCTAAACAGTCAAATGTTTTGGATCGTTTTTCTCATCTGCTCACCCAGTTTTGGGAAGACGATGAGATATTCTGCGTTGCACTGCGGACAGGCGACCCTCGCCGTGCTGTTGCCTCGCTGTTTCTCGTCCACCCAGCGCTGCAGGCAGGCCTGGTGGACCCACTTCGTTGAGCCCCGGCACCGGCACGGCCGCACCCACTCCGCCGTGCGGTCATCCTCATCTGTGGCGAAGCACACCCAGCAGCTCCTGAGGCGACAAGCGCACGTTTACAGTACGGCTGAATCGATTAGTTGCGAATAATCGATTTATTTGAATAATTGTCAACTAATCAACCAGTAATTGAGTCAAAATTTCACATAAAATATGTACATTTTTTACTTAAAATGAGAAAAAAAACCATTTGTCTGTAAAAATGTCCTAACCAGAACTCATCAAGTAGCAGCTTCAGCTTTACTTAGTTCAAATTATGCTATAAAAGTACACAATTAATCGATTTGTTTGAATATCGTCAACTCATTTAGTAATCAATTAATCATTAACTGGAGTGTAAAGACTCAAAAAAGGCATTTTGTTGAAAGAACAACACAGTCAGAGCAGAAACTAAACCAGAATTGTACAAAAATACATACATGTACCTCCATATGCATTTATAAGATATGAGCTAACATTTTGTCAAGACATCCTGTACTAATATAAGTATTTAAAACATACCGTGATATAAACGATACAGAACAGACAGTATTATCAATAAATAAATATAAACACACCATGCTGTGCTGATTTAATCTGACTCAGGCAGGGAATAAGACAGTTTGTGCTACACTGTGTTTCATAACTGATTATGCATTTTCAAATGTAAAATTATTATTATTAAGAGAAAAGTTAAGTTCATCGTCTTTGATTTAATAATTTTGTTGTATTTTAACAAAAACCTGTTATATTCTGTTTCAGAAGCTCTTGCTAAATGTATTTATTGCCCCACATATATGAACTTTACAGAACAAAATGGGTTCATTCACATTCAGTTACATGAAATCTAATCAAACAGTCCGATTTAGATTGAGACCTAACTAACAAGCAGTCCAAGTAATAAAGATAGATTCAGCTGGTAATAAGACGACACTTTGTCAAAAACCGTCCAAGAAAATCAGTCGATTGGTTTTCCTTCAACAGCCAAACTGAGAGGCATAAATTAGATGATTATTGTCCAACATGTCGATGGGATGAGCTCAGATTACTGCACAGAGACGAAAACTGATGAAGGTTGAAGAAAGGAGGTTAAAAACAGTTTTGGACAAATGTCCTGACAACAGAACCAAACCAACTACTATTGATTCAAAAGCATTCTTCCTGTAACCCAGTCGCAGAGAACGACATTAAAAACAGTGTTGAAATGCAATCCTGTATGGGAGAACTAAAACAGGTCGTTGATATAAATCTTATAAAATCTAAAAATTAAAACGGGTTTGCTCTTCAAACACGACAGCCAAACGACGTGTTTTTATAACACCAATCCAGCAAACCAGAACCAATTTATTGAGTTTTATTAAATGTTCAAAATTAAGGACGCAAACAATTATTTGACCAACGATTGTCGATTAATGGTTTATTAGATTAACATGAGTTCCAGTCAGTAACATCCGCTTAGACCTTCCTTTGGTGTTGCCATTTGGCCGCCATCCAACAGAGGGCGCCACTGCTCATCCTGAAGTGGAGCCAGTTGATTCGGAAATAAAGATGGCGGAGAAATCCCAGAACAGGAGACACAAATGGTACGGTCTGGGATGCAAAACGCTTTCTATGTGATTTTGTTTTGAAATATAAACACTCAACAAGCTCATTAAAGTTTCACCAATTTTTTTTTTATTTTTTAAATCCAGCATATTATGAAAAACTTTTCCCTATATGTAATGGAAAGACAATAAATCAACTGACTGTTTTTTTTTCCTTTTCTAAAATAATAATGGTTTTCTAATTGGAATAATAAACTGAACTTGATGCAATTTCTGATAACTAAGATTAATTGGACTGTAGACGTGATCGAATTTAATTTTTTTTGTTTTGTTTTGTAAAGTGAGACGATGTGTCGCAAGTTACCCAATTATGTGAATTTTAAAGAGGACCCATTAAGCAAAATTCGCATTTTGCATTTTTGTACTTTCATCTAAAAACAGCCCAAACACTTTAAAAAAAATTTAAAAATAAAAATCACTCAACCATTTTTTGGCAATAAGTTGATGTTTTCTGGTGTTTGCAAAATGGCCCATTTCAAAAATCTCTCACAAATCAGCAGACAGTGGCCCGTCGCCTAGCGACCCCAGCAAAGCACGGCCCGTTACCTAGCAACCCCAGCTAAGCCCAGCACATCTGGCCATTTGGTTTTACTGCTGCAAGTGCTGTAAAATGGCTGCTGGAAATTCAGATGTGTTGGGACATTGCTTCTTTAAGCAGATATTAAATATAGTTTCCATTAAGGATACATTTCTGTGCTAAAAATGCCTTCTTTTTATTGGCTTGATGTAATATTTTAATCTAAAATGTCATGTTTTCATTTGTTGCCAACAAAAAAAAAAACATTTAACAGAAATAAAGGCTTCAAACATCAGTCTGTGTGTCGTTAATCTACATTGTTTTTTTTTAGTGAATTGAGTTACTCAAATAAATGAGCATTTCAATAACATTCTAATTTATTGAGTGGGTGTGTATTGTGTCTGTTAAAAGCCATTATCTCTGGTGTTGAGGCACACATTTCTCCATCTAGAGCTCAGTTTGTGGTTTTAGGAAAGTCAAATCTGCTTGTTAAAGCACCTTGCATAAGAAGAGTAATTTGGCTTGAAGCTTTCCTTCAAGTTAATTCCAAACATTCCCAGTTATTTTTGCAAACTGGAGATTACAGAGGCCATTTGTGGACCAGCAACTGGTCTCAGTTTGCTAAACTGTGTTCCTAAATGTGCATGCATCTGAAATACTCTAGACAAAATATAAGTAAAAAAGATACAGAAAAACATGGACTGAGCCTGCCAAAAGTAATTAATGTCTCAAATATGGGATTCAAAAATTTTAAATTGACCTTACCTTACCTTTTTGATTTCTTTATATTACCTACAGTGTAACATCAATAAGAAAAATAATGACAGAAAAAAAGGAAACAAGTTTTGAAATAAAATGGAAAAAGTAAATAACATCGATAATGTTAAATGAATACCGTCAAAATGATAAATATTCATTAATGTTACACTGTACAATCAAATAAACTGGAAATATTTAATTATTGGATGCAACATTTGGCATATTAAATACTTTATCAAGTCATTTATTTATTTCTATATTTATTCACTATTTTTGACAGGGTTTACTCTCCATACAAAAATACTTGGCTATAGTTACATAAGCTATTTGGTGAAAATTATAAACTAATTGAGTAGATTATATGAGCTTGTTTTCCTTAAAACTACTCCTTTTCACTCAAAACTTGTTAAACTATAAAATAAAATAAACAAATAAATAAATATCATTACATTGAAAGTCCTAAAAATAAAGAAACTAAATGTGGAGGACAAAAAGTAACAAGTTTGGGTTTAAATCTGATATAAGAAAAGAAAAGATGGTGGATTGAAACATTTTCCTCACACCTATTTGTGAAACGCTGCACTGCGAAGGCAGCTGGCTGCTTGTGGTTGGTTCTGATAAGAACCTTTGGGCCTTATGTTTGTCAGCGATAGAGGCTTGGTACATAACCGTAGCAGCAACCGGACCTGGCATACATCTCACAGCTATCTGCTCCACAAACATCGTCAGGGTTACCGCCTCCGCCATACACAGCAGCACGTAGCTGGGGCACCTTTCACAAAACCCGCATGCCCGGCCTTTCTTTGGGAAATGGTTTCAAAGTTCAAAGATCAATATTGACAGAAAATGCAGTGTCAAACGCTTCCTTGTACACACACACACACACACACGCACACACACCCCCCCACACAGCAGATGTTATCAGCTGCTGGTCTTTGTTTAGGATGAAGCAGCACTGAAATGTTGCAGCATCTCCTCACTTCCATGTAAACTCTATTCACCTGATTAGCTGTAATCTGGAGCCAGTGTGGAGAATATAAAACAGAGAAAAAAAAACACTTCATAGATTGTGCAAGTAGTCACAGTGTGATCTGGAAAGCTTTGGGGTGTGAAAAATGTGATTTGTCTACTGTAGGTTTGTAAATAGAGAGGAAATTACATTAATTTTCTCCAATTCAGTACACCAGCGCTAAAAATGCTACATACTTTTAGCGCGTACATAAATGCTACGTTTTTCCAAGACAATGTTTCAATTCTACTGCCAGGAACCCATTATTAACAATTTACAAGAAAGTACAGCTCCTTTAAGATAGTTTGGTAATACAATAAATCCAAAAAAGGATTATGGTTCTCAAAATATAAAACTTTCTTTCAGTAAAGGATATTACCATTCTCTTCTAAAATTAAAAAATAAAGTTAAGGTCATAACGTTGGACAGGTGTAACTGCTGAATGTGAGAAATTGGATGCAGTTATGAGACAGTTTTACTTTCTAAATGCAGAGTTTCTCTTCTGCTCCACCTTCATGTTTGTTGTTTTTTGGTGAGAGATATGTACGGACTTAGCCTCAAGGTCTCTTCCTGTTTAAAAGAAAATGCTTTAAGGAAGTCCATACTTCAAATAAATTCCCAAGTACATTTTGACTAAATTTCAGAAATCTTGCAGCCTGATTTCCTGCTATGTTGCTATAAATGAATTTGACTCTGCAGGCTTTCAATCAGTCATAACATTTACTACTGTGTGCAATAACCTTAAAAACTAGCCATTTATTTACTAGCTTGGATTGCAGTTTTGATAATTATTAATATTGTAAGCATACCTGTAGTGTAATTTATTCTGCATTTTACTTTGGCAGCATAATAAGAGCTGGACCTGGAAATTCTTTAAGTGCTGGACCAACAAAAACATGTTTGATTTACCTGAAGATTGGATAAATTAATCTTCTGGTTAAAGTTTCCACGCCTATATGTTTGAAAAATCAACAACTTTAGTACATGAGTACATCCTTAATTACCCCAGAAATACAGAGATTCTATGAAAAATACAGTTAATTTCAAGATATAAAAATTAATTATGTTTATAAGGCAGAAAAAAAATCTCTATGATGAAAATATCACATTTTGTAATGAATGTGACCTTTCAGGTGAATAAGGAGCCTAATAAGAGTAAATTAACTGACATTTATTCTTCCAATTAAAAAGGCAGTACAGTCATTAAACAGTGTTTGGCGATTTAAAGTGTTGGAAGTTCAGAGAATGCTAAACTGCTAAAATTATCACATTTTTGTGATAATTGGGATCATAGCTTTTAGCACATTGCAAGCCTAGCATCTAATAATGCTATAGCGGTCTTCATTTTTAACCCAAACACATTTTATTTGTAACATTTAAAAGTTAATTCAATGTTTTTGTTAGATGAAACACATTAATACACAACCTTTAAACAGTTTACTAACATGTCTAGAGTAGGAGTGATATATTTTGTAGTATCATAATACCACAAATTGGGATTATAGCCCCACAAAAACAAATACTACCATTGAAAAACATTCATATGACTCTTTAGGATGCCAGTTACACAACGTGTGATTTGTACAACTAGAATGCACATAGTAACTACATTTAATGATATTAAATTATATTATTCAAATTTATTGAAACACGTTTATTTAACAAATAGTGAAGAAAAGATTTAAAAAAAATACAGACTGCTTTAGAGGTTTTTAAGCATCACTAATTGGAATTTATTGTGACAACGATAATCAAAATCTTATTACATGTATCGCATAAATGATGAGCCATACGATAAATGACCTAGAGTACAAGCTGCAGTTTACTGTTTTGAAAAGGTTTTAGTTCGTGTTTATAAATGTAACTTTTAAACTAGAGCGGCCCGTTTTAAACCAACATACACACGTAACAATGAATTAGAGGTTCAGATTAAGCCATCCATACTGGATGCCTCTGTATAACGTCAGGTGTTACCGGGTCATCGACCGCAGGTGGCATCAATCAGAGATCATTGTCAGAAGCAGATAGCTAAGGACGTCCCTTACCAGAGATACTCCAAAAACATGTTAAAAATACATCAAGAGGCGATGCAAAATCCACATTTCTGACTTAAGTGAACAAATTCTCAAATATTTAATGAATACACCCTGTATTTTTGACAAAAACGCTTTAATGTAAGTGAGCTACGTAGCTGCCATTAGCTTATCTGCTAAAACTTCAACTCACCTGTCCAAATTCTGCTGTGCCACCACCGGACCTGGATCCGCCATTGTTGTGGAGCGATACTGTCTTATTGAAAGCGAAGAATGAGAGGCGAAACGAAAATGAAATAAATAAATAAAAAAGTCCCACACCTGATAATCTGCTGAAGGAGGATTTAAAAAAAAAAATCACTAGCTAACAAATTAGCTAACTAGCCCCACATAGGCCGCTTTGTTGACACGGCCCGTCGGCTGCAGACGTGCCACGTATTTGGAGTAAAACTACGCCCTGACGGCCATGATTATCAAAATAGCATTTATCTCCTCCCGGTGGTTATTTAAAGAGAAAATACACTTTAAATCTGCTATGGCCTCGTTTCCTCTGACCGTTTGACTCCATTGACTGGCCGTGGCTACGTCATCAAAACAAGGACCACACAGTCAGCGCAACTTCCGGTAAAGATGGGAAATGTAGTTTTAAAACTTCTACATTTCAACTCTATTATATTATATTATATTATATTATATTATATTATATTATATTATATTATATTATATTATATTATATTATATTATATTATATTATATTATATTATATTATGTTATATTATGTTATATTATATTATATTATGTTATGTTATGTTATGTTATGTTATGTTATATTATATTATATTATATTATGTTATGTTATGTTATATTATATTATATTATATTATATTATATAGATAAAATAAGAAAATGTTGCAGCCATGTAAATTCAGTTCAATTCAAAAATAAGATTTTTTTTTGTTTGTTTGTTTTGTTTTTCTTTTATCCCCAAAGATAAATCTAATGCTGTCGCAACTCATAATGTCCAAATATTTTCAAATATTGTGGCAGTAAAGCTCTCCAGCAGTCAGTGTTGTGGTGACTCTGAAGAGGCTTCTGACTGAAGACTGTCCTGGTTGACATCATCAGTTGTTGGTAAGAAATGCTAACCTATCTCCTTTGTTTTTGCTGCTCCTCTTTAAATCTTTTTAAAGTATTCATTTAATTTCTGTTTCAGTCAAGGGTTTTCAGAAAATATAGAAGCAAATTGTCATATGCTTATAAGTTAGGTACAATTTATAACTAAAAACTTATTAGTTATTTTTAGGTAACTGTACAACTATGACTGTGTCACACCAATCATAGTCTCACAATCACAATTATTGGTCTTGAAAAAGATTCTTATTTGTAACAGGCTTCTTTAGGACACCAGTCACCAACTTCATTTTCTAATTTATTGGTATTTATTGATGTTTTTATTAAGCAAACAGTGGATAAAATATTAAAACAATCAATCCCACCTTTAAGGGCAGTTTTAATCATTGTTAATTAGAATTTATCATAGCAACAATAAATCAAAAATTCTCATCATGATAAGAAATGTATCATATAATAAACGATACGATAAATAAATAGTGAATCTTAAACCGTTAGTAAGTTTCCCTGTGTAAATTATTTCACTTCATTTCCATTTATTTATTTATTTATGACAGATTTTTAAAAACAAAAATAGTAATAATGGCAATTGTATTTAACAAACGGACATACAGCATCAGAATAACTACTAATAACTGCCAACGTACAAATTATAAATTCTTCTTAATTTGTGTTATATAACAACAAATAAAATAAAATAAAGCATATGCTTTTATTCGTGCAATAAAGCTTTATCTCAGACAACAGAAATTAAGGCTGCTTGGTAGAGTTGGGTAGTAACAAGTTAAATTTCTCAATTACATTAACTTGAGTAACTTTTTTATTTAAATGTACTTTTAGGTGTAATTTTACTACACTGTACTTTTTACGATTACCCTAAGTAATTTTATTATGAAGTATCTCTACTCTTGCTTTAGCAAAATGTCTATATTTTTCACCCACTGAATGAAAAACAAACATGTTTTCACCAACACAGAGACAAACCTACAGTTTTTGTTAAAGTTTCATAAGATTTTTGTTTTGAAAGAAAAGTCTTTTGCCTAATTTTATTTTTTGTTACTTATATAAATTATTGTCAATTTCCACTTAACATTTTATTTTGCTTCGTCTCATGATGTAATTTTTAATTGATCATTTGATCAATTATTCAGTACTTGAGTAGACATTTTACCAAATACTTTTTTACTCTTATTTGAGTACTGCAGTTACGTCTTACTTTTATTTAAGTAAGGATATGTTGAAGTAATGTAATGTAAACTTAATGTAAACCGTTTCCAATAGTTTATTTGGTAGTTTGGAAGCAGCTTTGGGTGACCAGCTACCGCACCGAGATAAAACTCCAACTCCCACAAGCCCTTTCGGCCATCACCCATGCGCCGCAGTCAATCAGCTGTTGAGGCAACTGCTGACCACCTCGGCACAAGCGTAGCTCGTTTGTCATATCCCTACCCAGGCGAGGCAAACAGAAATATCTATTCACAGTCTGAAAAAGGTGAACGATAAAAGGTAATAATTCCCGCTTCACTTCGAGCAGAGGCGCAAAGTGGGTGCATGTTGTTCTGCCGTGTGCAGTGGGACACATATGGATCTACAGAACCGATTTTCGTGGGGAAGTGAGCTTCATGACATGTATATATATATATATGTATATATATATTAACACCGGGATATCTCGGCCAACGCGACAGAAACCAAGGGTCGGGTTAGTGGTCAGTGTTTTTATGGGGTCCGTGGACTGAACCACTGCTGATTGTGGTCCTTTCATGACCTTGGAAGCGGTTCTGTTGGAGGAAAAAACACGGATTATAATCGGTGGGGCGTGCGGATCTCATACTACTGCGATTATATTTAAAGTCCGACTCATATCAGTGGTTATTATGCTGAGTGACGGGTCTGTGTCACGCCAGCTTTATAGTGTTATTATTATTATTATTATTATTATTCAGAGGCCACAGCTTGGCTTGTCAGCGTCACTATCGGTATGTATAAATGTAAATATTCAACCTCTGATGGTTTTATGCCATAAAACCATCGGCATTTACCTCGGTGTTTTAATGTTTAGCAATAACCAAACGCTTTCTATTTATTTTTCAGTTAATTTCTAAAGAACATTTGTTTTATGCAATGTGTTGCCAAGACAACCAAACAATTTCTAATATTTGTGCATTGTTCGCTTTAAAATGCGACGTATTCGTGTCAATGCGGAATTCTCCTTTTTTTTCTCTTTTCTTAAATGTCCCTCTTGTAAGTTGTGGGACCCAATTTAATATTTAGATATTTAATTTAAACATATAGATTAAATACATTAGCTTGTAACTGAAATATTTGTCTTTTTAATTAAATAATTGATTAAAAATGCAATTCTTTTTTTGCTTGTGTGACTTAATTTATTCGTGTAAAAGATGCTGGAAGTGTAGCTTGAAAAAAATGAAAGAAAGAAAGAGCTGACAAATGTTTTTTGGGTTTTTTTTTTTAGGGAGTCGTTAACAATAAACCAGAACTGTCAAGGTGTCTTTTCACCTTGCTGAAGGACAGCTGTATTTACTGACGTATGCAAATGAGTGTCAGGGGAGGTCCTTATGCGAGAAAAGGCACAGAATCAGTTTCACATTGCAGCTCTGGAGTTCCTGCGTGGAAGAAAAAAACGAGACGTGGCGAAATCTAGTGATTATCTACTGCCATATTCTTCGTGGAGATTTAAGAGTCATTTTGTTCTCCCTGGAAGGAAGGAAGTGTTTGTGTTTTATCTTTTGAGGGCGATCCAGTTTAATGTTTTATTCCCTTTCGGTTGCCGTAGGAGTTCTCTCTATGATCTCCCTAGAAATAGAAATCTTAATTTTGACTCAAAGTGTTTGTTTCCCCCCGTCGCAGCTCAGCAAACCATGCAGGATGATTTACTGATGGACAAAAACAAAGCCCAGCCTCAGCAGCAGCAGCAAGATCCGACACAAGTAGACCCTCCTCCCTCCACGCCGACCCCGTCATCGGAACCCACTTCATCTTCATCCGAGTCGGAGAGCCCGTCGACCGGCAGCAGCCAAGCGGCTTCCGCGCTGAGCAACAGCGGCAGTGGCGGCGGCAAGGACCGAGTCCCGATGGAGTCGCCGATCCTGCCCGGGCTGGGCTTCCACCAGCACCCGCTTCAGGAGCCCGGCGGACCCCTTGGTTCCCCTCCGTCGTCGTTCGGGAGCACTTGGTCCACGGGGACCACGAACGCCGTGGAGGACAGCTTTTTCCAGAGAGTACCGTCGGTGAATGGGACGATGCTTTTCCAGAACTTCCCGCACGTCAACCCGGTGTTTGGGGGGAATTTCTCCCCGCAGATCGGGCTTTCTCAGCAGCAGCAGCAGCAGCAGCAGCGGAGATCCCCGGTCAGTCCCAGCCAAGGCCCCTTTCCCCAGAGAAACGCTTACCAGACCATCATGAACAACAGCAAGGGGACCTCGTCGTCTTCCCCCGCTTCCTCCTCCGCCTGGAATAACCACCAGAACGCCGGGTGGAGCACCGCGTCCAACCCGTGGAGCGGGCTGCAGCCGGGCAGAGACCCGCGCCGAGCCGTGGGCGTCGGGGTCGGGGTCGGGGTCGGAGTGCCGTCTCCGCTCAACCCCATCTCCCCGATGAAGAAGCCTTACACCAGCAATGTCATAGCGCCCCCCAAATTCCCGAGACCCGGCGGTCCTCTGGCTCAAAAGCCCTGGATGGAGGACAGCGCGTTCAGGGCCGACAACAGCAACAACATACTGCCTTTCCAGGTAATAATATTTAAAATCAACCTCTAAATTAGGCTGTTTATTCTGTACAATGATCCCAAAAGGTGTTTAAAACCTTGTAGATTTCTTGTTTTTGTTCCCAATTCTCAAACAATTAGAGTTGGGTAGTAACTACTAACTTTGTTTTGAAAAAAGTTACTTTTAGGAGTATTCTTGCTTCGCTGTAGCTCTTGCTTTTCCTTGAGTAATTTTATTATGAAGTATCGCTGCTCTTACTTGAGTAAAATTTCTGGATTCTCTATTCTCTTAACATGTTTTAACCAAAAATTAAACACAGACACACATCTGCAGTTCTTGTTAAAGTTTCATATTTTTTTATTGAAAGAAACTGATTTAGAAGAAAAATCTTTATTTTTTGTTATTTAAATGAATTATTGTCATTTTGGTCCTGTTTAGGACCAAAATTTACATTTAACATTTTATTTTGATCCATCTGATTTTGTAGTTTTTAAATATTAATTGATAATTTGATCAGTTATCAGTACTTGAGTTGACTTTTTACCAAATACTTTTTTACTCTTAGTTGAATAATTTCCTGAATGGCTACGTCTTATTTTTACTTCAGTAAAAATATGTTAAAGTAGCTCTACTCTTACTTAAGTAAAATTTTTCAGCTCTGGTATTTTCACGCCTTTTCATACCGTCTGGTAGACTCGGTTTGTTTGGGAATCAAAGTTGCAACATTTGTTGTATGTCTTGCTGCTACCAAACTAGTTGAAAAACCTGTTCCCCTCCTCGCCTATGGGGGCACTGCACCAGAAAATACACAAGGAAAGGACACAAAAACCTCTGAAGAAGACACTGAGCGCAACTTCCTTCTTAAACAAAAATGGAGTAGCGCCAGATTTTAGTGGTTGTAGAATTTCTCTTTTGTTTGTTGGGCGTTTGTGTGGCTTGTATTTACCCAGAATGCCCTGCGCTGTAGTCCACTTCCTGCTTTTGGAGCCGTCTCTGGTCCGCCTGCCATTCGCATATGTATTCGAACTGCTCCAGCGTTCACTTCAACCAAATCGAAACTGAGGTTCATACGCGGACCAGAGTTTGCTTTTTTTTATCCGCATCAGAGTTTAATTACGGGTTCACACCTCCCCAAACGAACCGGACTTTCTAGACAAACAAACTCGTTTGATTAAAGCGGACTAAACACGGCTGGTTTCAATTCAATTAATGTCGGTGAAAGAATACCTGAGCAAATACAAAAAGCACTTTCCAAATTTCTTTGGTGGGAAATCTGTCCTAAGTAGATAATACATTTTGCTGTATGATAAATTGTCGCTGTGATTATTGCTATAAATGATAATATTGTCTTTTTGAGAACACTTTGAACAAATGTCACGGTTCCTCCCAGAAAACTTTCTATACCAGCTAGTAGGGGCGTTAGGGCAGTTTTTGAGTTAAAAATGTTTAATGTTAACAGAGAATTTGAAAATATCAGCAGGTAATCATGTGTTATTAGAAAACATGGTTAACAACATCTTAACACCAACTATAAAGTCTTAACATGAATTAATAGTGTGGACCAGGGCCGGATTTAAAAAAAATAAGGGCCTCTGAGCTGGAGGCAGTTTTGGTGCCCCATCCCAGAAAAAAAAAAAGCAAAATTTTACTCATTACTTGTTTTAATTTATCAATTAATTTATCTATAGCTTATTGTGACAGGGCTAGTTGCTATTGATAGAGTGCGTTGCAATTGTGATGTAGTTCACAATAAATCAATTAAACCCATGGTAAATTAAAATGAGCTCAATAGTTTCCATTTGCATTTTTTAAAATAAATTTTCTCTTTTTTTTATCAAAAGCTGGATAACAAAAGTCTTCAGTCTGGTGCTTTGGTCTCAACTGGCCCCTTTTTGAAGTATAATTTTGCTGTATAACTGATTTTATTTGTTGTTTTGTTTACTTATTTTGAATATTTAAAATGTCTTCCACTTCCAGTGTTAAACGTTCTGTAGAATTTAAAGTTTATTGATCCTTGTTTTGGCATCAGCATGTCGCTACAGTCACTAAGTGTCAGAGTAAAGACAAACATGTCATGCATGGAAAACTGTCTATTTTTCTTTAATTTCACAGATAATATAATACTGAACATTCGAAGATGTTCAGTATTATATTGGGAGGAACACAGAAGCCTTTGAGAACAATCTTATTTTCCTGGTGTGAGAAGTTTTTTTTTTCTGAGCGAATAAAAGGCGTTTTTATTCCGAGGTAAAACGTGTTGCTAGCTTATAAATTGTTTAAGGAAATAAACTGCCGGCTAACAAGGAAATTGGCATTTGAATTTGAATTGGTTCACTGGGACAGTACAAACATTGTGAAGTGCAACTGCATTTATAATGTAATTTCCTCAATATCCCGCACTGATATGCAAATAGTTCTTTAGACCTACGCTGTTTATTCATAGCAGGGACTCAGAGAAATGCCTTATAGCTGCCGGGATTCACTTTAGGAAGCCTTTCCAGCTCGACGGCGTGAACAAACATGAGCCCTCACAGCGTCTGGTCAGTCACGTGTGTGATCTATGTTTAGCTGACTGACAAACAGGCGTAAAGTAAACCAACAGAATACCCTCCCACCCCTTACAATGTCACCGACTTCTACAAAAACCAAGTCGCTGCTCCGTTGACAGGAGAGCACGAAGGTTGAGCCGAAATGTTGCAAAAACGCAGCTTTGCTCTGGTTGGGATTACAGCCGGAGTGAAACGTACCCGGCTGCTGGTTTGAGTCCATGTCAGTCGGTCTCTGTGACACATTTTCCTCTGTCTGTCTGTCGGTGCAGCCTCAGCCGGATTACAGCTCCAGTTATCTCTTGGAGACGAGGTCAGGAGGTCACATGTCACGCTTTATGAAGCGGAGAGGAACTGCAACGCTCTCCCACTCTCATCCAGTCCAGCTTTGCTAGATGAAACTCTAGGATTAAGAGGGACATGCAGTATCAAAGCAGATAAAACCAATTATTAAATTTAAAATATCTTCTGAGGACTAATTGGTGTTCATGCAATGTAGGGTTGTAACTTGACCCCTCCTGATTTATGTAAACGGGACATATTATGCAAAATTTCATATTTTGTTACATTGCTATACTTCAGTTTGTTTCTCAATTGCTTCTAAAAGCAACCATAAGTGCTTAAAAAATTGTCGTTTTTTGGTGTCTGGAAAATGAGTCGTTTCAAAAACATCTCGGCTGGGGTCACCGTTACCTACCAACCCAAGCGGAGCCCAGTCCGTCGCCTAGCAACCAAAGTTATGTCAGCTGGTTTTACCACTGAAGTGTTTTTTTCTTGTTGACTTACAATCCAGAAACCACTTCTTGCGTTCTTGTTGGTTGTGCAGGAGGCTTCACTTCTGCTTTTCAAAGATGTGCTGTTGTATAATTGTGGATCTGCAGCCATTTTCACGTGCGAGTGTAAATGTTGAGTTGGCCGGTGTGCCCAGCAGCAGTTTATTTGCTAAAACAGCTTACCATACAGGAAACAAGATGTTTTTCTCATGCTGGAAATGAAAATATAAATGGAACTAGTACTTTTTAATCAATATTCAAGAGTTAATAATTAAAACAATTAACTTTCTGAAAAGTTACTTGTAAGTTAGTTTTGTCTTATTTCAAGTGTAGAAAGATATTTCCACTTCAAACTAGAAGAAAATACTTGATACATTTTTTACAGTGTACAGCTTAAAATACACATGGAAAAATAAAATCTGACCTGGTATTTTTTGTCTAGTTTCTAGTGCAAATATCGTAGTTAGTTCAACGAAATAAAACAAAACTAACTTATTCAGCAAGATATAGAGGCTTGTTCAGAGTCAATAAATGCTTTATGTTGGTGAAAAAGTCCTAGTTCATGTCAGATTATTTCACTTTAATCATGGCAAAGTTTCTTGTAAAGGTGAAATAGTCTGCCAATGAAAAAAGCTCTTTTCCATCAAAATTAAGGAATCATTTACTTAAAACAAGCTCCTATATTTTACTGAAATGCTACTTGTAAGTTAGTTTTGCTTTATTTCAAGTGAACTAAGATATTTTCTCTAGAAATTATGCCAAAAATACTTGGTGAGATTTTGTGTTTTTGCAGTGCATGAATTTTCCACTTCTGAAATGGGTTTATTCACTTTAAAAATTGGACCATTTTTGGCAAATAACCAACTTCTAAGCTTATGTTCTGTTATTATTTGCTCAAATTGTACTTATAAACTCACATAGGCTATTCCAGTCGCATAGAGTTGTTTGTTTTTAAAGTTTACCTTTAAGAGATAAGTGGCACTCATATGCAAAGTCAGGGTTCTGGATGTCAGCTGTTGTTTATGTAAACAAAGCTCAGGCGCGTCACTGCCTGGCCTAAAAAACGCTGGTAGCTCCTTCTTTAAATCCGCCTGGGTTCGAATATCAACTTGTTATGTGCTTGTACCTGCCTGCTGCCTCCTCAGAGCCGGAGGAATGCGAGGAATTCAACCCAACGTGGCGGCGTCTCAGGAGATCTGATGATGCTGATGGAAATTATCGCGCGCGTCTTCTGATTGCAAGCGAGATGGCTGGCGAACAGGAATAGCCTCCTGCTTAAATTCTGCTTCACGGTCGTGCCGCCGCTTGACATCAGAAATCTCTTTTAGAAGAGAGACCTGGTCAAGAAAACACTCGGAAAGAGCTAAACTGTCTAAAACAAGTCGATAAAACTCAATAAATAAAGCAAATGTAGCGATTTGACCTCTTGGAGAAGGCAGTAACATTCCTTTTTTACTGCTTTTTTTAATGAAACTCATAAAATCTGAGTGTGTTTTGATTTTAAGAACTTTTTGTATATTATTCCAAAACCGGAACATGGCAGGAAAATGGTGTTTTGCTTGACTTTGGATATTTAAGAGCAGCCAGGAATGTAAGTTAGCAGTGTCCAAACTTTTTACTCAAAAGTAATCGCAGGCCAAACCCCCCCCCCCCCAAAAAGGGTTAGGGTTAAAAAAAAGTATTGTAGAAGATATCTGATATTAATTTAAAAGTTTTTTTTTAAAAATCCCTGTTTTTTCTAGAAAATTTCCGAGATTACTCAAAATTTCTGAGTTTGTTTGGGCAGAAATTTAGTACTTACTACTACTTTAGTTTAGCATGTTTCAGTTTCTTTAAGGCTCAATTGAATAAATTTATTTTCAGTAATAAGAACAGGATTTAGGTCACTTTCTGTCAAACGTCTGCTACATTTATCCAAGATTAATAAAAAATGAAAGCTGACTTGGGTATGGCAAAGTTGACTTTTCAGTAAGTCTCTTGTATAAACTCATTTTTACCTTTTGTTAAAACTTAGGTATAAAAGGATGAATGTTTTATGTTGTACTTTACATTTTCCTGTGTAAGAAAATTATGTTAGTAACAATTTTAATCTAATCAGAACTCTGCCCGCTTCGCCATGACGGACGTTAAAACAACCTACACGCTCCTTTAAAGCCTGTCAAAAAACATAGATCTGGTTACCTAATATTGCTTTTATTTAGTTGATTTTGCGTTAAAATGCTCAGAGGGTGCTGTGCAGAAAAAGACCAGGATGAAAACCAAACTTAATGAGGAAAAGATACAGGATGGCGGTCAGTACGCATCCGTACTTAATGCATGTTTGCTGCATTAAGTACTGTCTGTCATGCTGAACTGACAGATTTTATCCTCATAATTAACAGAATGTTAAATTATATCACTGTGTAATAAATTTGCAAGACTTTAATTATTTTTGATTAAGTTGCTGAATTTTTTTTACTTATTTTTTGGTCCATATGTAAACCATTTTCATCTGCTGTAAAGCATTTAATGAACTAATGTTTAAGTAATTTACCTACTAACCTGGGAAAGTAGCTAAATAGGTGCGTTAGAAATGAGCACACCAATCCATTAATTAAATTTTTACACAATTTACACATAATTAAAATGTGGTTTATTTAGAGCTACTTATTCCAATCTGAACAGAAATATCACACCGTTACCCGTTCCAGAACCATTTTTTTGTTTTTGCCTTTTTCTTTTTTGCCTTATTTTTTCTCATCTTGTTTTATTTATTTTTGTCTGAATTAAATTCTCCTTTGCTTGTTATAATGGGGAAAGTTGAGCTATTAAATTAGGTCAACTTTTGTTCCTCCAATAATGTGATGTGTTCAAACGCAGAGTCTAAACTCGTAAACGCCACCTCCAGCTGGGGCCCATCAGGGAAAAGAAAAACTGAACAGCTCAGCGGTTTAAGTGTTTACCATTTGCACCAAGTGGGCAGATTTTTATCTGTGTGGTGCTGTCGGGTCCTGAGTGGCAATGGGTGGGCAACACTTTTGAATGCTCAGCCGAACGGGGCAACAACAATAGCTGCGGTGTCCAAACAATGCGGCTTCCCGGCTCGCGTAGCGAACACAGGACACAGCTGCCAAGACCGCAGCCTTCCAGCTCTGGCTGGAGGTTTTTTCTCTCATGTTTCTCAGATGAAAGCGTCAACAAACGAGGGAAATTCAGTCAATCCTCCCCCAACGACAGACTCGGCGTTAACACTGTTGGAGTTCCCGTTATCAACTGGTGGAACTTGAACATTATTTTCACAGAATCCTCCTTTAAGGTGAACATTTTTAGAGGTTTTCTAAAATGCAGTGAATCCTGGGTACTGAATTGACTTAAAATGTTTCTTTCTTTTAAAAACACAGACATCAATATACTGAATTACAAATTTATTTGATAAGTCTAGTCTTGTCAAGTATCACATCCAATCTGTTGTGATATTGATTTATTGTATAGTGTCTTTGTTCATTTTCATGACTAACTTTGATAACTAATTCCAGACATCTGCATGTTTTTGCTGTTTTCCAGGACCGGAATCGGCCCTTTGATCCTTTTAACTTGAACTCTTTGGAGAATCCCTTAATGGATATGATAAAGACTGACCATGACAAAGGTAAACCACACCCGGCCGGCGGTCCACCAGTGACTATTGCCGATATTATATGGAGGAATCATTTTGCAGGTTAGGAATATTCACTCATCTATTGCTATCACATGTTTGTATCTGTTTGTTTGTTTGCTTCATGAGCTAAAATAACTTTTTAATCAGTTGAGACATGGAGCCTTCCCTGCAAAATTTAATAACATTTTTTTGGGACCTGTGTTGGCATGCTGTAGAACATTTTCAAGCCTTTTTGTCTTTCTACTGCAGGAGATAATTTAATATTTCTGCAAAGTCTTTCAAATGTGGATACAAAAACCTAACTTGGCACAGATGTTCCCAAAGGCTTGCTTTGAAAAATTTAAGATGGCCGCCATCATAGACTTCATATTTAGAACTATATGAATCAGATATACATTTCTTGTTCTTGTGTTTCCTGTTTCTGGTGGACATTTTCCAAGATGGCAGCCATGGTTGTCATTGAAAATAAACATTTGCACTAAAATTGATAGTAGTTATTATTGCCAGTGGTGGGCACAGCTAACCAAAAGTTAGGTTCACTAACCACTAATTCACTAAACAAGAATCTTGGCTCACATATAAATAAAAATTAGCAGCAGCTAATGCTAAACCGCTAAACACAAAAAAATAGCAGAAGCTACTGAATGCTAGACAAAAAGTAGAAAAAGCTCATGCTAAACTGCTAAACCCAAAATAGCAGTAGCTACTGAATGCTAGACAAAAAGTAGCAGAAGCTAATGCTAAACTGCTAAACACAAAAAAATAGCAGAAGCTACTGAATGCTAGACAAAAAGTAGCAGAAGCTAATGCTAAACTGCTAAACACAAAATAGCAGTAGCTACTGAATGCTAGACAAAAATTAGCAGCAGCTAATGCTAAACTGCTAACCACGAAACATGTTGTGTGAAGAAACAGCAAAGTCCTCAGTTTCTGATTTTGCTATATGTTATTGATTTGAAGTTGCATGAACATGATTAGCAAAGTAGAAAGTGACATAAAGTTCATACAAGTCATGGAAATGGGTCACATTTGTTTCAATAATTGTTTTAAACAACTCAAAAATGGCGGCCATCTTGAAATTTAAGTGGCTAATGTGAAAAACACAGGTCTGAACAGGCTGATTTTTATGATAGTTTCCACACTTGAACAATTTGTACAGTGATCTTCTGCACTCTTTTTGATTGTTCATAGAAATATATTGCTTATTTACAGCTTCAAAAATAATATTTGAACTGATTCATCATAAAAACAAGAATCCGTCTTCGGTCTTCTTCTTAGGGCGAACTCATTGTTTTTCCAGCTCTGTCGTCCATTGTACGAACCAGGATGAGGCCTTGTGAGGTTAGCTTTTTGCTCTCATCCTAACAATGGAAAAGTAAAGGTGGGAGGGGTGTGCCCGTGTTTTTCCCGTTTACAGACTGCGTTATTTCCAGTCCTGTACTGAGTGAACATTGTTGGGACAGAGTGATCTTCAGGGCCCCCGCTATCTGCTTCACGGGAACTGTGTCGTAACGTCCCGCAGGGCCGTGTTTGTCGTGTTTGTCGAAGCACGACAAACACAGAGGGAGATATGAGGAAAGCCAGGCAGGCTTGGCGTTTTACCATAAGCTGAGCGTTTCCCTGCATGCTTCGCTGTGTTGTCATAATGCAGAATGCAAGGTGCTGCAGAACGCTCCTCCACCCTGCTGGCAGAACCGCTCGCCTTTTGAGTCGGGCCCGGCTTCCACGCAGGAAACATCGTGGTTAATATGGAGAATTTAAACTGTTAAAGTAAAGCTGGTCGATTTTATAGAATAGGATTTAAGAAAATAATCACTTCACTGCCATTTGTTCCAAAAAGCAGCTGGATTTTTAGTGAGAAATAATCAGTAAACTAGTTACATTTACTTCAGTAACTTTTTTGAAAATATTTTTAGTTTTACTTGAGTAATTTTATTATGAAGTATTGCTACTCTTGAGTAAAATTTCTGGTTTCTGCCGTTTTTGTTAAAGTTTCATAAGTTTTTTTTATTGAAAGAAACAGATTTGGAAACCTTTTTTTGCCTGATTTTGAAACTGATAATCATCAATGTTGATTGGTATGAAACACTCATATCATGACAAAAGCATATCGTCCAGCCCCAATTTCAACAAATATTAGCGTTCTCTGTGAATCTTTTGACCATAAACCATAGAAAACAAATAATTTCAAACTTCAAACAGTGTTTGTGTAATCACACTACTCTGCAATTACGTAAATCCTTTCGTAAAGTTACCTTTGTTTATTGTAACTACCATTAACCATGTTTTTATTTTGGTAGGTTTCTTGTTGAGGTAACTATGGTAACAGAGTGCAGTTCTACCTGATAAAAAGAAATTAAATTTTAGCTTCAGTTGAGATGGGAACAAGGTTAGTAATGAAATGTTGATATAAGTGATTGCTGTATTAATGGAAAGAATTGTACTAAAGTAATTAGCTATGTATAGATTATGTATAGCTAATAGCTAATGTAGCTAAAAGCTAACGTTTGTTGACGTAAAGGTTTTGGCCTTTACATGCTGACATACATGCTCATCATGGTCTGAGTTGTAGCTAATAATGCCAGTAATAAAATCCTGGTAGTTTTCCAGAGACTTTCCTCCAACCTTCAGGGTTGAGTCTGCTGTTGCTGCAGAGAAACGGCTCACAGGCGGAAAACCGCCAGTCAAAACCAATTAATGCAATAGACCCGGTTTTGCATTCCTAACTGAACGGTTACCACCCACCTCCATCCCATCGCTGACATTTCTCACATACTTCTCATTGTGCCTGGAATAGCTGCTCTTCCTTTTGTGTTTTATGAGTCAGAGAGAGGGAGGGAGAGGGAGGCGGGTTTTAAAAGATGAAAACTCACCTGAGCTGTGATGTGGGTAGAAATCAGTCGGTCGGCTTCGTGTATGGAGAACAATCAATGGTAACACTTTATTTGAAGGGGTGTGAGTAATACTGACCACACTCTGTCATAATCATGATATAACACCTGTCTTTGTAAATATTTGACAGAAGTGTCAGACATTAAATAATACCACTTTTAGTGCAACGCTGAAACTTTTAATTGTCTTTTAATACTTTGCTTGAATAGTGTCATTATTTACCAAATAATGGAAAGTTGACACTTTTAATTGACTTTTAATGCAACTTTGAACTAAAAATGTCATTATTCACCAAATGACACTTCATGACAATCAGAATTGAGTAGTAACTAATTACATTTACTTAAGTATCTTTTTGAAAGAAGTACTTTTAGTATGCTGTACTTTTACTTTTATTTGAGTAATTTCATTACAAAGTACTTTTACTCTTACTTGAATAAAATTTCTGTATTTTCTACCCACTGAATGAAAAACATTTTTTAATCAGAAATCCACCAGACACAGACACACACTTGCAGTTTTATTAAAGTTTCATAAGTTTTTTTTTCATTGAGAAAAACTGATTTGGAAAAAAATTTTTTTTTAAAGTTTGCAAATTTTTGTTATTTATACGAATTACTGTCTCAAAATATAAAAATTTTCACTTAACTCTATAATTTGGTCCGTCTGGTGATGTAATTTTTAAATATCAAATGGTATTTTTGATAGACTTTTTACCAAACACCTTTTTACGCTTGAGTAATTTATTGAACGAATACTTTTTACTTTTACTTGATTAAAAAATATGTTGAAGTAGTGTTACTCTTACTTTACTGCAGTTTTTGTGTACTCTGGCCAGCTGTTGTGACAGCAGTCATAAACATTCATGAAGACTCGTTCATGTTTATGACGATGTCATGTTAATTTTATTCACACATCTTCACATAAAGTCTGAATCGACTTGTGTTGATTATGAGAGGCGCATTGTGTCGCATCTGATCTTTGAGACTTTCTGAAAGCTCCCGGTTTGGGTTTGGGTTATGGATATGTGAACAAACAACCCTTTTTAACTCCAGCACTACACACAAACACACACACCCTCTCACACACACTCCTCTTATCTCAGGCTGTCCAGTCAGCAGATGTGTGACGGTGCGTCTCTCAGCGCCTGCCGTCACGAACCACAGGAGGCAGGAGCGGTAGGTCTGCTCTGACTCAGCTGCTCTCACTCACACGTCATAAAAGAGGAGCTCAACATTAACCTTAAGTTTGCTGCAGATTATGTTTTTTTTTAACAAGGTAGTTTTTCAAAATTATTGGTTAAAGAGAGGATGTATTATGCAAAGTGTGAGTTTTGCATATTTTTGTACTTTAATTTGTGGCTCAACTGCTTCTAAAAACAACCCGATTGTTTAAAAAAGCCGTTTTTTAGCAATAAGTTTATGTTTTTTTTATGTTTGGAAAATGAGCCGTTTCAAAAACCTCTGCAATGTAACAGGGGCTGCCTGTTACCTAGCAACCCCAGCAAAGCCCAGCCCGTTACCTAGCAACCCAACTTAAGTTCCAGTATGTTTGGTCAGCTGGTTTTACTGTTGTGTGCGCTGTACAATGGCTACTGGAAAAGACAAGTGTTTTCTCCGGGATTTACCATCCAGAAACCACAGAAACGTTTTGGTTGTGCAGGAGTCTCTACTAATGCTTTTCAAAGATGTATGGTTGTATAATTGCACATCTGTTTGCGAGCATTTTCACGTGTGAGTGTAAACGTTGAATTGGGGCATCTTATTTGTATTTCAAGTGACAAAAAAACTCTAAAACATCTCAATCTGAAAGGAACTTAAAGTTGGCAGAACCAGGGAGACAAAAATTTTATTTAAGAAATATTTTGTAAAAAAAATCTCAGAAATCAAAATTTTCTAAAGGAAATTTTTGACATTTAAAATTCTTTAGTCAAATTTCAAATATCAATCTAAAAAATATTATTTATTTTTATTATAATTTTTTTGTGCAATTTAACTTTTTTTTCTAGAAAATTTTGAGATTTCTCTCAAAATTCCTGAGTTTTTTTTGGCAAAAATTTCCTACTATTTTAAATTTGCATGTTTGCTGTATTCAAAGAAATACACCTAGTTTTCAGTTTGTTTTGGGTTTGATTGAACACATTTGTTTTTAGTAAATTAGGGTTACTTTCTTTCAAAACATTTGCTATATTTAGTCAAATTTAAGACAGAATAAAAGCTGATTCGGGTGCAGCAAAGTTGGCTTTTCAGTAAAAGTCCCTGGATAAACTTGGTTATAAGAATACAAATACTTTGTGTTGTACTTTACATTTTTTTTGTGTAAGAAAATTATGCTGGTAATTTTCACCTTGATTACAAATTAATTAAATTAAATATCCATCTACATCAACGGGCCAAATTTTTAAAATCATTTTTGAACTGCAAAGAGTTTTGTGTTTTTGGGCCGGATGAACTGAGTCACAGCTTGGGGAAAAGCAAACAGTGACACTGGCTTGTTGTGGTTGCTGATGGGGCCACCGATCAATGGAAAACATGAATTTCATGCACAGCAGCGGCCGCATGAGTAACGATCTATTTAAGTAACAACTTGGTAACAACTGGATGTTCCACTACTGCGTCATTTTCAAGTAAATTCACTGCAGGGAAACAAGCGTCTCGATTCAGAAAATGGATCTTCGTTCCCAAGGGTCAATGTTCAATCGACAGGTTGGATTTGACCCCTTAAACTTTTCAGCTGATATAATTAACACAGTATGAAACAATTTCATGTACTTTAAACTGCCTGTAATGACTTCACAGAGATAAGATGATGCATTTATTGGTTGTGTTAAAGGTTGAAAGCAACAGCTTCATCTGAGTGAGTTGGCCGTAGCTGCTGTTAGCATGACTTAGCTTCTCCAGTTTAAAAACAAGTCTGGGCTTGTTTCTTATGTCTTTTTGAAATGATGTCTGCTGTTTATCCAGATTTCACACAACATAAATGCATTTAAAAGCTTATCTAAGGTTAAGCAGGATTCATGAAAGTCTTTCTTTTTATTTAGGAAATACATAAGGATGCTTTTAATGTGATAACTGGATATACAGTTGATCTGGCACAATTAGTTAATTTATTTAATTTTCTTTGCATTACTGTAATCTTTAAAAGACCTTTAAGTGTGCTTGTAATTATTTTGCGGTGACTTGTTGAGTTGATTTTGAGCTTTAATGATGCTTTTTACCCATTGATTGTCCTTGTGTGCCTCTTTGTGGTCGGTAGTCTTGTTTATTCAGATGGCTTGGCTGCACATTTCTGCGTTGACATAAGAGCATTGACAGGAGGTTTTTATTTTTGTCTCCTGCTAATCACAGCTATTATTTATTTCCACACCTTGCTCTCGACACACCCGTAACTGCAACTGGGATTTTCCTTCCGAGATGTTAATAGGGCGGTTTAATGGCGCAGAATGAAGTTGGATTTCAGAACGCCTTCACACCCAGCTTAACCTTCATCCAGGCTAACTATTATTAGCGACACTTGCTGATTACATTAACATTTGTCTGCATATTTTAGGCATTTGGACTCCAAACAAACATGAATATGAACATATATTGGACAGCTCTGTTTCCACTACTTTCACGCACATGGCAGCCATGTTTGTCTGATCTTTACTGAAACTACTGTATCATAAAAGTTTTTGGTCGGGTCCCCCTACAGGTCTGGAGAACTACGGGTTGATGGAGGGAGTTTGCAACATTTCATAGTTTCATAGTTATAAAGTACTTCACAACTATGAAACTATGAAGTAGTTCATAAAGCTAGTCACATGTGAAAATGGCTGCAAACAGATGTGCAATAATCCAACAGTACATCTTTGAAAAGCATCGGGGAAACCTCCTGGTCAACCAACACAAATGCATCAAGTGGTTTCTGAATGCTAAGTCAACAACAAAATGCTTGTATTCTCTAGAGTAAAAACAGCTGACCAAGCTGTTGGAACTCAAGTTGGGTTGCTAGGTAACGGGCAACCCCTGCTGATTTGTGATGTTACAATCCAGAGGTTTTTGAAACGACTCATTTTCCAGACACCAAAAAACATGAACTTAATGCCAAAGAACGAGGGGGTGGATCAGTAGAGATCCAAATGGTAGTACAAAACTGTAAATTTAGCATTATATGGCCCCGTTAAAAAGTAAAAAGAAAGAACCAGGACAGCCACCCTCAGATCCAACTGGGTGCCTGACGGGGAAGCTGTTGAGCCAACAGGGACATGGATGGCGTCTCTTGAGCCGCCGCTCCTGGAGATGTTGAGAATAGCTCACAGAGGAAATGTCACTGCAGCAGCAGCATCCCCCCACCCTGCCAATCAACTCCTCAGGGGAAGCAGATGGCACAAGCCCAGAGTTATTGTTAGGTAAATTGTATTTTTAGTAATTATCAAATATTTGTTGTATCATGTAGCCTTGTAGTTACATTTAGATAATGTTTCTGTGTGTTAAATAACTTTGATTCTATCCTGAGACTGCCCTGGGAAATAGGGGTGACAGCTACTCTCAGCAGCTGTTGCCCTGCAGGACTTCCTACAAGACAGAGGTGTTAATTGCTCTGTGCTGCTTTGTGATACAAAGCCGTTGCTTTGAAGCTATGCAATGTGTCTTGTTTCACACCGGGCCTGGAGCAAGAAAGATTTAGAGTATAGATAACATGTGTCTAGAAGTGAATATTATTTAGCGCTGCAACCATGTGATGAATGCTTTGACTCCACCCTTTTAGAGTTGCAGCGCCCCGTGTGGCAGGGTTTCCTAAAGATCAATAAAAGAGAGGAACAGACAGATGTGTTTCCAGAGTAGTCGGAGATTTGTAACTGGAAACATCTCTCTGTCTGCTCTCCTCGCGAGTATAAAAGAATCTAACTCTCTTGTCTTTCTTGTGTTTGTTAAATTGTCTCTAATAGGTATTTTAGACCTGACAGTTATTTAAAGCCTTCAGGAAGGCAACTGTCTCCCTGTGTCACCCAACATGACTAATGCAGACGGAAAGGCAATCCGTATGTTGTTGGGACAATTGCCACTTCACTGATCAAAGCAGTCCTCTGCTTTGAATGCAGTGGCGTTGGGCTAAAGTTCACAACCTGCGTTGATTCTCTCCAGCCGCTCAGATGTTTTGAGCTGAAACAAACAGACCACCCACACGTTTACCAATACGTGGTTCTGCTCTGCTGCTTTCCGGGGCTCTTGAACTTGGGCAGCAGCCCGGTGCGACCCGCAGACGTCGGGCCGGTGAAATGGGAAGGGATCGGCTGGTCGGAGAACCTTCTGGAGAGTTAAATAACACGCATCATGTGGTGTTTTCGTCATGCGGTGTTTACATCTTTCTGATTCAGAAAAAGTGTGACACAATCTGTTTCTGTGTGGAACACATCCATGCATTCATAGGAGCCGGTGGCTGCAGGTGGAGGCTTGTCTGCCTTCACTAGCCTGGATTATGGGGCTGGAAACAGGTGGAGCTGCAGGGAGCTCATCTGGTTTCAGACAGCTCTAACTGCAAGTTGGGTAGTAACTATTTACATTTACTCAATTACATTTACTTAAGTAACTTTTTTGAAAAAACATACTTTAATGAGTGCTTTTACTATGTTGTATAATTTACTTTTACTTGAGTATTTTTATTATAAAGTATTTCTACTCCTACTCGAGTAAAATGTCTGGATTTTCTACCCACTGAATGAAGAACACCCCGCCTCTCGCCCGGAACGTCAGCTGGAGTTAGGAACCATCTCCTCTGACCCCACTAGGGACAAGAGTGTAAGAAAATGGATGGATGGATGAAAAACAAACGTGTTTTAATAAAATATTCACCAGGCACAGACACACACCTGAAGTTTTTGTTAAAGTTTTTTTATTGAAAGAAACCAATTTGGAAACAGTCTTTTGACTGATTTTGTTATTTTTTGTTACTTGAATAAATTATTGTCATTTTGGTCCTTAAAGTACCAAAATTTCCACTTAACTTCATGTTTTGATCTTTCTGATTACGTAGTTTTTGAATATTAAGTGATTGAAAATTTGGTCTGTAGCTCACTACCCGAGTAGACTTTTTTTTTTTTACCAAATACGTTTTTACTCTTGAGTAATTTCTTGGACGGCTGCTTCTAACTTTTACTTGAGTAAAAATATGTTGAAGTAATTATACTCTTACTCGAGTACAATTTTTGGCTACTCTACCTCTGCATTATTACAAGAGGCTCATCTCAATGTTGTCATAATCCATCTTCTGTGAGGAAATCCTAAAGTTTTGTAATCACACTTTGAGAGTGTCCTTCGAAGGCTAATTATGTCACAGTGACGTGATGAAGACCCCCCAGACTAGCTTGGTGTCCTTCGCAGACCACCATATGCGGGTTGGAGGGCAGATTTTTGTTCTTGTAACAGTGGCGGACGAAGCCGGAGTGTAATATAGTTTTAAATGAAAGTATATTAAAATCTGGTATTATAAAAGTTAAAAACTTAAAGCAGTTGTGCTGTCTCAACTGATTCTAAAAACAGCCCAAGGGTTTTAAAAAACCACCCAGACGTTTTTTAGTTTGTGGTAATAGCTTAAGGTTTTCTGAAAAATGAGCTTCCTGAATGTTGAGTCACAATTGACCGGCACTCCGCCGTTACCTAGCAATCCAAGCAGAACTCCTGCACATTTGGCATCTGGTTTTACTGCTGTACAATGGCTGCTGGAAAAGACAAGCGTTTTGTTGCTGACTTTCCATCCAGAAACCACTTGCTGTATTATTGTTTGTTGTGCAGGAGGCGATGCTACTTTGCAAAGATGTATGGTTGTATAATTGCTCATCTGGTTGCAACTAATTTTATGTGTGAGTGTAAACATTGAGTTGGGAACCGGATCAAAAATACGTTGTAATATTTTATGCTTTTGCTGTGTAAACAGGCTGATTCTCTCCTAAACCAGGTTGCCAGGTGTATTTTTCTTTCCGTTTTCCAAATGTTACGTCAGAGACAGATAATCAGGAAGGTCTCCCATTTAGACATCTTACACCACCTGCTTTCCATGAAAGCACTGACAGATGTGTCCATGTGAGACGGGGACATTGTCCCTGGTGAGATCCTATCCCTTTACCTGCTTTTGTCTGGGTGAGCGTATCAGATATGGGACACCAGGGTTTCCTGTTTCTCTTGTCTGCGATTGGTTAATTTGCTCCATGTCGGTTCATTTCTGCACGTTTTTTGTAATTGAGGATCAAATAAAGATTGTAACAGTTTCTTATGTTTCTTTAACAGGGCGGATTGGACTCAACTTTCACCATCCTGGAGCAGAACACATATTGCCCCTGAATAGTAAGTCCTATTAGTTTTACTGGTAATTCTGAGTTAAAGTTAAATTGCGTAATGAGTAATGCGTTTTGGATTCCCTAACACCATAACTCAGGGGTGTCCAAAGTACGGCCCCGGGGGCCAAATGTGGCCCCTGGAAACATTTTGTGTGGCCCTGCTACCACAATTCAATAATTACCCAAGTCCAGGTGATTCATGCTGATGGAGATTTTTTGTTTTGTTACAAATAAATTAAAAATGTTTGTTGTTTTGCATTTTGTTTTTGCATATCTATGTAGTGACTTGTACTCAAAAGCAGACTTTGGTGTATGAAAATCTGCTTTTAATTTATTAAACCCGGCTAAATATATCAAAATTTCATACAAAAAGTGACAAGAATCCGCTTTTTATAGCTGAGAAGTTTTTATTTTTAGTATTTTTTCCCAAAAACAGACAATTTGGATGCCTTTCTTTTAATTTTTGGGGATACGTTGATTGATTTACACAACAATTTTAACAAAAGTCTTCTTTATTATTTTAATTATTGTAAGCTCAGTTTTTTGTTTAGCAGGTAAATTATGTATTTTTTGGCCCATCTGACAAAAAGTTTGGACACCCTGCCATAAACGTAGGAGGACAGACCTCGGGTCACTGTGGGAACCACACTTGACTCTGGGAATAGCTCCTCCAAAAATACCCCCACATGTAAAACTAGTTTGCCCCTCTGTGACCGAACCAGAGCCAGGAAGGAAACCCGGCTGGATCCAAACCGCAGCTGTAGCTGTCCAGGCCTTGGAGCTGCAGTATGTAACTTTTATAAAATAAAAATTTTGTTTTTCTACTCATTTGTTAAAATTGTCACTATTTTGTGATAGTATATGAGACAAATAATCTGTGAAAAGATCGATTTCCTCCACCTCCTCCCTGAGCTACTATTGCAAAAACAACCAATCAGAGCCAGGAGGCGGGGCTTAGTGGCTCGTTTTCTCATTTTAATTTATTGTGATTAATCGCTTATTGCGACATGTTTATTTGGGTTGATGACCTTCCACTTGAGGTGCACCTATGTTAGTAATGCTCTAGTTCAGGGATGCCCAAAGCGTGGCCCGGGGGCCATTTGTGGCCCTTGAAAGCATTTTGTTTGACCCCTGACCACAAGTCAAGAATGGTAAAAAATTTTGGCCAGCAAAGCAGAAAACAATTAGTGACGCCGAAATATTTGGAAATTGTTTTCCTTTTAATAAGATTTTCCACAAAAAAAAAAGCTTATTGTTGAGCAGAAAAAAACCCAAACTATTTTATTTTTCTAATTATTTTAATTCAATGACTTGTTGTCCACCAGTAATGTAAATTTTCCCATTGTGGCCCCTGGGGGAAAAAGTTTGGACAGCTTTGCTCTAGTTTCTACTTCGGGCTTGTCCAGTTGGGGTTTTGGTTTTCTGGGCCCCATTTTCTCTTTTATCCACTCAAGATCTTCTAAACGTGTCAGGGACGAACGTCAGCGTCAGCTTTTAGGAATTCCTGCTTCATTTCCTCCCGTTAGCGCCGAGGCGCCACGCTGTGCGAGAATCTCCGGGGACGGTGCGTTCGTTTCTTCCAAAGAGAAGAAGAAAGCATGCGGAGGTCCTCCTCTCTGAGGTTTTTTGTTGTTGCGGTTCGTCTCTGACTTCAGACCCGCGGCACCCAGGAGGGATCACCCAGATTTCCTTTCCCTCCCAGGCAGCACACAGTTTGGAGTTTGTGCTTATTCCTAACCCCTCTCCCTCGTGGCTTGCATTGTCTCCGCCGCGGAGGCATCTCATGCTTTCCCAGCCCGGAGCGCTCTCCGTTTCTGTCTGGTTGCTAGGCGACTTTGTTTATGCTGAGGCCAGGCGGTGAAAGGGCGATGCTGCAGAGAGACTTCCCAGGTTTCTCTAATGAAAACTTAGCCAGGCAGAAGAGACAATACAGTCAGATAGTGGTGGTCTGACAATGCCAAGCCGCCTATTGGTTTTTGAGGAGACAAGTCAGCTATTGTGGCCGATGAGTTAAGGGGTACAGGAGGATCTGCTCCCCCTGCTGTTTGTTGGCATTTAACTTCTTCTGTGCTTTAATGTTCAAACAGCAGGATTTCAGGTTTTATCTGTAAAGGTGACCTATTATTTCTTCTTGAACAGGTTAGGGTTGCTCTATGTTTGATACAGAACATGTTCGTTACATATTTTTGCACAAAATCAGTCTTTGATGATGAGATTTTAGTCTGGTCAATTCTGCCCATCATATGTTTTAGGGACTTCTGTCACGTTACATCCGAATAAGCTGCTGCTTTGCATTTTCAACTCAGTCTGAAAATGCGAACAGATGTGCAATTATACAACCGTATAGTGCTTTAATAAGACAAACAAAGACTCTTTCCATGAAATCAGTCAGTTCCATACACTCACACAAAAAAAAAACATTCCAGCAGCCGTTGTAAAGCACATCCAGCTGACCAAATGTGCTGGAGTTGCATTTGTGTTGCTAGGTGATGAGTGGAACTCTGCTGGGGTTGCTAGGTAACAGTGCCTGCTGATTTGTGACTTTACATTCTGTAGGTTTTTGAAACGGCTAATTTTCCAGACATTAAAAAAAAATAAATTAATTTATTCCCAAAAGCCATCTGAGTGGGGTTTTTTTAAATTTTATTTTTATAAGTGCTTGTGCTGATTTTAGAAGCAGTAGAAACCCAAATAAAAGTATAAAAATGTGCAAAATTGAAAATATTCTAAAAAATGTAACCATTCCTGTTATGTTTGTATTATGTTATGGCTGGTGCACATTAATTAATCGTCAGTTAATCGATAAGATCGATCAACTTTAGATTAACTCGTTACACTACAAAAACACAAAACCTTACCAAGTACTTTTTGTCTCATTTCTATTGGAAATATCTTAGTTTTGTCTTAAATCAAGTGTACCAACTTAAAAGTAACTTATCAGCAAAATGCAGAAACTTGTTTTAAGTAAATAATTCCTTGATATTGATGAAAAATTACTTATTCCATTGACTTCCCTTATTTCACAATTGTTACCTAGCAACGCCAGCGAAGCCCAGCCCGTTACCGAGCAACCCAGTTTTAGTTCCACTGGCAGATTATTTCACCTAAAACATGGGGAAATTGTCGTGTTACCAGTAAATTTATCTGCCAATTGATCTAGTAAATTTTTATTCATGTTAAGAAATTACTTACTTAAAACAGACTCTTCTAAGTTTTGTCTCATTTCAAGTGTAATTAGATATTTACAGTAGAAACTAGTCTTAAAATACTTGGTAAGATTTTGTTTTTAGTGTAATTGATCATTTGAATCCCCAGAGTGAGCTAGAAAACACAAATTTGCAGTTAGAATTGATATTCTTTTATTTCATTCATATTGCCAAGTCAAAGCAATGAAATCATCTCACATGTGACTGCTAAAGGTCATGATGGGGTCACATTTGGTCTCTGTCCAGTTCAAACTGTCCGCTTGTACCTTACCATCAGCCGGCCACATTCATACACCATCGGGAAGTTTCCATTCTCACCTGGCCTGCTCCATCTGACCCGTCGACCAGCTCTTAATATTTCACCGCAGCGATGGTAATGACTAAACCGGCCCAGCAGCAACGCCTCTTTATGGCCTCATTTGTGAATATTCACAGAAGATTAGCAGGAAGTGCAGCGATTGCAGGTTCATTAAACTCGGATCACAATCACCGGGGCTGCGCGGCCGTGCATAATGCTGCTGCGCCTCTGTTGCCAAGGCAGGTGCAGCAGGTTTACGGAGGACCGATCCTGCCATCTTTAATTCATTTAGAAATTTAGATTCTATAGAATTTGTTTGAAACTGTTGTAACTGGGGACGCAACGAGTCACTTTTGTCACTGCCGATATCTATATCTGAGGTTAATAACAGAATGTATACAGAAAAACAGTGCTCAACTAAAGTGTTTCTTAAAAAACCCCACAGAAATAAATGTACTGAATTACAATTTTATTTGCTACATTTAAATACACCAATAGCTTGACAAGCTATTGGTCAAACATGTAAAAGGAACTTTAATTTGTCCAATAAGTGCAATTAAGAGTATAACAGCTAATGCAAAATAAATAATAAAGAAACTGAAGCTGACAAAAACTACCTTGGTCAACCATGTAAAAAGTAAATTGCAACAAACCTTTCAAATAGTTCATAAAGTGCAATTAGGAATTCTAAATATAATGCAAAAATAAACATTAAACCATAGAACTAGACTGAATAGATCTACCATTATGGATTGGGCACATTGTCACTGATACCCGATCTAGGATTTATTTTCAATATAGGTACAGAAATTAATATCTGATTGGGGCATTTCTACCAAAAATGCAGATGGACATTAATATTCAGTCTTTTGGTCACATTAGCTCGAAGCTATTGACAAAAAATAAAATCCATAATATTCCGTAAAAATATTTAATAAATACAAAGATGTATATAACCGAAAATATATCAGTGTGTAAGACATAAAAAAAACAAAACCAGTTAAATAATTTGTTTTAAGTAAATTTGGTGATAATAAGTATGAAAGGAAGAGAGGGCTTGAAATAAATAAACAAAAGATAAATATATCAGTTTTGATTAAAAATATGCATTATAGCACAGAAATTTATCAAAGTACAAAAATTAAGACAGAAATACACGTTTACACACAATTATTTTATCAATTGTTAAATCTCTTAATATTTTGTTGCATTTAATGGCACACTAATTTATTTGAAATTATATTAATGAATCATTTCTTTACTGCCATATTATTCCTGACTACGGCAGGATTGGTCCTCCATATACGGAAGAGGACTAGAGCCACTGAAGAAAAATATTTTTTTGACTTTTCTCAGAATTCTGACTAAGTTTGGAATTTAGATTCTTTTCTGAGAATTTATCCTTTTTTTTAAAGAATTCTGACATTTTTTCTTTTTTTTCCAAATTTATATCAATAAATTTTGATATATTTCTCAAAATTTTGACTTGTTTTCTCAAAATGGACTTTTTTTTTACAGAACTGACTTTTTTCTCAAAATTTTTACTTTTCCTCAGATTTCTACCTTTAAACCCAGAATTCTGCCTATTTTCCCAATTATGAATTCTCAAAATTATGTCTTTTCTAAAATTCTAACTCAATCCTAACTTCAAACTCAGATTTCTGAATATTTTCTAAAAATTCTGACTCTTTCTCTCTAAATTGACTGTTTTTGCAGAATTTTGACCTTTTGTCAGTATTTCATGTCTGACGTTTTTCTCAGAAGTTTGACTTTTTATCTCATGGGATTTCTGAGAAATTTCTCAAAATTCTGAGAAAAGTCAGAATTTTTAAAAATTATTTTGTTCAGTGGCACTAACCCTCTTCCGTATCCTATTCCCCGTGGCTGTAATGATGCTCTCGTCCTGTTGCCGAGGTTTAGGCGCGGCCCCCACTGTTACCTTAGCGATGTTGCTAGTTTGGTTTAGTTGAAGAAAACCCATGTCTCTGTATTTTCTCCCTTCCCTTGTTCCCTCTCTCCCCTCCATGGCGCTGTCAAGCAGGCCGGAGCTATGGCCGCCGACGAGGTAACGTGTTCTGCTTCCCGAGCCGGCCATGTTTTTTCCTTTTCTTTTTTTTTTTTTGCAAAGAGGCTGATTTGTTTTTGGGGTGTCTAATTGTGGTGTCACTTCGTGGCTTTCATCTGTGCTGTGGTTGAATGGAATCATGCTAATTTTGACACTTTGTTTTCCATCTTGTGTCTTTAATCAGGGAGGGGGCGAAAGGTCATCGGTTCTGCTTGAATTAATCTTGTGTCGGGCGCTGAGTGGGGGGAACGAATCTGCTCTCTTTGAGTCGGCCTTAAATAAAAACAATGACAAACTAAACTCTTAATCTTGTAATCTTTTTGTTTGGACTGATTCCTAAAAATGTCAAAATAAGAAATGATCTTAAGGGATCTTCCAGTTTGGCTTGATGTGCTTTTTGTGTTTCTTCATTAAGAAGGAAAGCTGCTGTGTGACGCAACATTTCCATCCTGCAGGGATTCGAGCTTTGCAGCAAATAATCAAATCAAATTTTATTTGTATAGCACATTTCAGCAGCAAGGCATTTCAAAGTGCTTTACATCATATCAAACACAGAAACACAATGCAAGATAGAATCAATCAAAACCCGACATTAAGTCAGGTTCCATCAATAAATTTGTAATTGATTACATTTCAAATACAATCCTAAACAGGTGGGTTTTTAGTCGAGTTTGCATCCATAGAAGGTTTACTGCTTACACTCCTACTGTGTTATATGGAACAAAATACCTGTTGCTATTTTTATTCACGCTCACAGTCACACAGTTTAAAACGATGTAGATGCATTTTAATGGGCTTCTGGCACCAGGCTCCGTACGCCGGGCCGCATAATGATCTGATAATTAGAAATAAAGTTGTAGTTCAGGCATAAATCTGCAGTAAAAACTCACCGTCTCTTCACACTCTTACTTCACGCTCTCTTTACCTCCCCACTCCTCCTCCTCTCTGTCCATCTTTTCTGCTGTTCTTTTCACTTTTACGCCCCGTCCAGGTCGTTCCTGTCTTTTCCCCTTTGAGGATGGTTTCCTTGACGACGGCCACGGTGACCCCTCCCTGACCCCGGGCCTGAACTCGCCGACCCGCTGTCAGAACGGCGAGAGGATGGAGCGCTACTCCAGGAAAGTGTTTGTCGGAGGTCTTCCTCCCGACATAGATGAAGGTAAAAGATTTTTTTTTTCTTATTTTGTATTTTTTATTTTCATTTTTTGCAGCAAGTTTCACCCTGATGCATATTATGCTCCTTTTTCCCAGTTGGAAACTTCCCAGAACACGCTGTAGTTGTGACTTTTTGCCTGTTACAGTCACGCTGACATTTATCATCTCCATTTAGGGGCACATTGACACTACACTGCAAAAAAAATACCCTCCTAAAACAAGTTAAAAATACAAAAAAACAAAACATTTTTACATGTAACTAGTACATTTGGTCAATATTCAAGAATTATTGACCTAAAATATCTTGTTAAATTGTTTATTTGGTCTTTTTTCAAGTGTACTAAGATATTTGCACTAAAAACTAAATGAAAATACTTGGTAGGATGTTGTGTTTTTGCAGTGTAGCATTAGTTTTCTACACAAGAGCCACATCTCAAATTGGTTCATGCACTTTAAAACTTTGATCATTTTTGTCAAACAATCAACTTCTAATTTTTGGTCGTTACTAATTGTACTTATAGACCAATGGTACAACAGTCTGTTTTTATATTCAATATGGATGATGGTACATAATGTGAACAATCGGCGCTAAGTAACTTTTCAGCAAAATATTGGAGTTTGCTTTAAGTAAATAATTCCTTATAATTGATGAAAAATAACTACTTAAATTGGCAGATAAATTTAGAGATAATGTGGGGAAAATGTTTTGTTACAAGTGAAATAATCTGCAAGTGGAATTAGAACTGGGTTGCTAGGCAACGGGCTGGGCTTGGCTGGCGTTGCTAGGTAACGATTGTGAAATAGGTGAAATAATCTGCAAGTGGAATTAGAACTTTTTCTTCAATATTTAGGAATCATTTACTTAAAATAGGCCTCTATATTTTGCTGAAAAGTTACTTGTAAGTTAGTTTTGTTTTATTTAAAGTGTATTTAGATATTTGCAATAGAACCTATATTAAAATACTTTGTCTGATTTTGTGTTTTTGCAGTTCATCACCTTGTTTAACTTAAAAGAGGCCCGTTTACTTTCATATGTTTAAGAGCATGCTCTACTGAGTAAAGGCGCATTACGTGCTCCGTGGCGTTTCCACAGCCCGATTCAGCCCATTTCATGTTTAATGCAGCGGCTGCTTGCCTCTAGAACCGGGGCAAATAAAGAAAAACAACCCTCCTCAACGTGGCGTTTCGCTCCACATCGAGTTCTTGTTTTCAATGGCGTATGAGAAAACTCATCGCATTTCACATTTTCTTCTCTTTGTTTTTCCCCCACAGATGAAATCACCAACAGTTTCCGCCGCTACGGGCACCTGGTGGTGGATTGGCCCCACAAAGCTGAAAGCAAATCCTACTTCCCACCTAAAGGTAACAGCAGGTTGTCCCGCCTTGCGCTCATCATAGAGATGCGTATCAATAAATATCGCTGTGGGTGTATCGTTTGCAGAGACTCGTATTGCTCAGCGGTACGCCGCTCAAGCTGGGCGGCGATGCAGGTTTCAGTTTCCTACAGGAATCCCTCCTGTAGGATTTAACTTTCCAGCTGGAGTTTGGATTCAGGATCCGTTTCCTGAGAAGCTGGGAACAAAAATGTTTCTTTTACGTTGAGATTGTGTTTGTTTTTTGCTATGAAGGAGTATTGGGCCCATTGTAGATAAATTTAAAAAAAGGAGTAAATATCCACCAAAAAGACAGAAAATTTTCGATTAATCTGATAAATTTTCTAGAAAAAACAAAGTCAAAAATGTGGAAATTTATTCCTCCCTTTTGATTGTCAGAGATTTTCTAGAAAAAAATATGGTTTCAAGTTTAAATTATTTGACATTCGGAAATTTTCTGAGCTTCAAAACTTTTAGATGTTTGACCCGTTGAACTCAGAACGTTCCACTTTTTTCCAGAAAATTTGTGAAATCTCTAAATTTCTGAATTTTTTGGGCAATTTTTTAACCTTTCAAACTCATTTGCTGACATTTCCACATTTTCCTTTTTAGAAAATTTGTGAAATTAATCTCAACATTTCTGAACTTTCTTCTAGCAAATTTTCAACCTTTCAAATTTGGAAATTTCCACCTTTTTTCTAGAAAATTTCTCAGATTATTATAATTTCATAGATTTTTCCTGGAAAGTTTCTGAGACTAACCTCAGAATTTCAGATTTTTTTTTGTTTTGTGGTAAATTTTCAACTTTTGGATGCCAGAAATGTCTGTTTTCTAGAAAATTCCTGAGATTAATCTAAACATTTCTGAGTGTTTTGGTTGAAATTTGCCCATTTTTGTCCCATCTGCCATTGCCCTAATATGGTGTTATTATTATTGCTCTTTAAGCTTCTGTGCTGCTCCTTTTTGCTTTTATCTGTAGTTTGTCTCATATTATGAATCTACTCTGGAAACATTTGGCATTCCATCAGCAGATGGTAATACGCTGCGTCTGGAGGACCTGTGAATATCTCTGCCAGTTTTTCCTCTCCCCACTATTTTTACCTCCTTTTTTTTATTCTCAGAGGGATTATTTTGAATCGCCTCTTGTAATCCAAGAGGGGGGGAATGCGGCATCCTTTTAGGGGAATGAATGAGTTTATGGCAGCCAGAGGACGCCGCCATGTAGGGAAGGAGGCGGATGGGTCCGCTCATCTGTGCAGTGTTCATCTCTCGCTTCTGAAACTTCCCGTTTAGCGTCTCGCTCGCCGTTTTATCCGGCCAGCCATCTTGGAAAGGTGACAGAAGCCTTGCAGCTCATGGCTGTGGGATTTAGGGCAAAGTGCGTCCAACGCCTGTGGGACTGAGAAATACCGAGCTGTGAAAACATGTCTGACCCCTTAACTGATTTCATCTGTTTTCGCCGTGTTGTGACAAAATAAAAAAGAAGCCGTTTTTAAATAATGACCCATCCAAATCGATTTGTTTAAACTCCCGTCCAGCATTGGATCCAACAGAGTCGTTTACGTCGCTATAGAGGAATTTTGGCTCACTAGTCAGAGTTGGATCCGACTTTGATTAGGCCACTTTTTTGTTTGATCTTTATCTTAAGGTCTTAACGAAGCGAAGAAACCCCCATCAGAGATCAAGCTAAACTTCGTCGTTTGTCCGTCAATTTGAGCAACAGTGAAAAATTATTTATTTTAAAAATTTGACATTTCATTTTTATTCTGTTTAATTCAGATTTAACAAGCAGAACAGATAATCCACATCGTGTCATTATTAAGCTGAATTCATTCAACTTTTTCTCTGCAGTGACAAAGTTTTGAAATTGGGTAACATTTCACCAAATGAAGTGATCAGAAGTTGACAAGACTCTCTGAACATTGCCTGGTCCAGCAGACACTCCCCTTTATGGAAGAATAATCCTGCCATCCTCTCTCTGATGGGAATTTTTGTTATGTTGATTGATTTTAGTGAGCTCCGCAATGTTGTGTAAAGTTGAAACTGAATGACTGCACCGAATCGTCAGGTGTGTGTAATCTGCCAAAATGACAGATGGCTGTCGGATTTTTTCCATCACCGTTTAAAATCCCCCATCAAAGACAGATAGTATTTGATTTCAGTTATTTCGGCATTGTGTGGATACGGTAGTCGACAAGTGGGAAATGCAAAGCAAACCAACTCGTAACTCCGAAACAAACAAATTCGAAAATCAAATGCAACTGAAAATGCTGTGAACAAAAAAATAGACACAATAAGTGGAAACTCCACAAAAAGCAAAAACAACTGCAAACTTGCTCCAGAAAACTGAAATCCTCCAGACCACCAGGGGGAGTAACACCACCTATGTGAACATGCTGGTGTTCTGTAATGCATGCTTGAAAAAGTAAAACATGAAGTGTAACGTTCTTTTTCTTCCTGTACGTTAAATCTTGACATCCCGTCTTTACCGAGAGTCCCATTTGATTTGGTGGTCGACTCCCCCTAGTGGCCTGGAGGACTTCCGTTTTTGTTTGCAGAGTTTGTCTGTTGCATTTGTTTTTTGAGTTTTTTTGTATCGTTCATATGTTTGGAGCTCGTTTTCCCATTTGTTGCACCGTTGAATGTGTGATGACTGGGGCGTGCTGTGGTGGCGCAGGGGGTTAGCACGCCCCACGTTTGGAGGCCTTTGTCCTCGACGAGGACGTCGCGGGTTCGACTCCCGGTCCCGGCGACCTTTGCCTCATGTCTTCCCCCCTATCCTCGCCCGCTTTCCTGTCTGCCTACTGTTGCAAAACATACGAGCCACTAGCGCCGCAAAAACTCTTATGGAGAAAAAGAAAGAATGTGTGATGACTGTCAACGTAGCATCTTTTTCTGAACTGCTGATAGTTTTACTCCATATGTAGGTCTTGGAATATTTCACTAAAATATGTTGTGGAAACTGTGAGATGGGACTTCATGTTGTTTTTGGTTAGAGGTGGTTTTACCTCTCACACTGATGATTTTTTTTCCTGTTATTGTTGAATCATAAATGCTGATCCTCACTGAGGCCTGGAGTTCTTTAGTTCTTGTGATGGGTTACTAATTTCATTTTGCCTGCCGTTCCTTAAAAGGTTCACCACTGTTTCATGTTTTCTCCATTACTGGATAATGGCGCCTGCTGTGGTTCGCTGAAGCCTCTTAGAATTGGATTGGTAACCCTTTCCAGATGGGTCAGTGCATTACCACTTCTGGGTTGGGTCATCATCACAAGGTGGCCCAAAATGCAATTTGACATGTCAAAGCAAAGAAAAAATCTCAGGTTTTATTCAACCAGCAGGTCTTAATTCTCAATACTGGATATCATTTTTTTTGCTCGGTTGTTTATACTATGAGTTCAATTCAACTGTAGTCAAACTTTGCTCTGCGATGCGCAGAAGAAGAATGTAGATTTCACACTTCAGCGCTCTGTTTATGTAATAACGGCGCCACCTATGGATTGATTTTAACGTATTTCGGCCCACCTTATGATGGAGAAATATTGTTTAATTAAGATATTGATTTGAGAGTCTGGCAGTTATCAGGCCAGTGTGGTTAGTGACAATAAACCAAAAAATATGGATTATCACAGCTAATTTCTACAGAAGAGGATTAGAGCCAATAAAATAATAATAATAATAATTTTGACTTTAAACTTTCTAATTCTGTGCAAATTTATGTCAAAATTCAAATAAATGATCAAATATTCTACAATTATGTTGTTAATGTATGAAAATTATCACGTTTCTTCCTTAAATCTTAAAGGATTTATAAATGTGAACCTTATCCAGATTGAAAGACTGATTGAATTTGTTTGGTAGATTTGAACTTTAAGACTAGATTTGCCTGATGATGCATAAATATGCTAACCAATTTTGATTCTGAGGAAAAAGTCGAAATTTTGAGAAGAAAATTGAATTATGAGGGGAAAAAAATCTCGATTCTGAAAAATGAGAATTCTGAGAAAAAATTAATTATGAGAAAAAAAGGAGAATTCTGAAAAATGAGAATTCTGAGGGAAAAAGTCTGAATTTTCTGGAGAAAATCAATCCTGAATTCTGAGAATTTAAATTTTTTTTGTGTGTGGCTGTAATCCTCTTCTGTAAATTGCCATATTAAGATGGAAATTGCTTTTTAATCTATCGACAGGATCATTTGTCTTTTTCCTTTTAAACAATTTTTGCAAAAACAATAAATTAAATTAAAAAATCTCCACTCTTTGCCAAAAGATGATTTAGGCTAAAAATTTTACTGAAACATTTAAGTGTGACAAGAAGAGAAAACAGAAGAAACCCAAGAGGAGGGAAGCGTTTCGCTCTGCCAGTGATCTGCAGAATGTGGGATGTGAGTCTGCGGAGGATCCATCCAGGCTTGACCGAATGGAAGATAACTGTCACTTTCCACCCTGCTCCTCGTTAAACTGCCGGCAGCATGCGCCTGTGCCGTTATGAAAGTGTTTTTTGTTCAGCGGTGACTCATACTGTGGCTCAGTCAGGCTTCGGGGGCCGGGCCGGGCCTGGACTGTTTTGGTGCTTGGGATGAAGGTCAGGCAGAGACAGAAAGTTGATGCCAAGGCAGGATTGTTTCCCCTCAGCTTCGTCTCTCTGTGGATGTTGTCACAGCCTCCAGTAATGGATCAAAAGATGTAATAAAAAGTGTTGCTCTGATGTAGATCCATTTAATATAGAGCTAATTATATGTAAGAAAAGATTGTTTTGATGGTTGAACTGAGATGTGAACAGGAGATGAATGCAATGTCGTTTTGTTCAGATAGATTGAACAGATTTTTTAATTGCAGGAAGTTTAAATGCAGCGTTCTGTTCAGAAACCTAAAATCCTTTTTTATTTATCCAACTCAAAATGTCTGCAGGTTCGTGTTGTTGGCCCAGCCTCCCGTTCCCCGACATCCATCACTTCTGTTTACAGACACAACAAGCTGCCCTGGGGCATTAAAAAAAGCAACGTTAGAGGACTTCTGTTTGCTGGAGGCAACAACAAATTTAGCTGCTGGTTGGAGCAACAAGTAGCTCTTAAAAATACAGCAGTAGGTGGAGAACCAGATGGAACTTAAAATGAGAGTAAACATCAAGTTTCATTTCGTTTGCAGGTCAAGGCCGTGACTCCAAACCAAGCTAATATTGTGCTGTTTAGTTTATTAATGTAGCACCAACATGTTTGATTCATCCTACATTATATGCACAGTAGAATTCATAGCTGCTAAAAGCGCTAATCATAAATATTTGTTCTGCTAATGCTAATGCGCTAAATCAACATAGCATTTAGCAAAAGCTAATGCTAAATTGCTAATGCCCTCAATTTAACCATGTTGATACCCAAAATGCACCAAAAACAATAGAAAACATGAGAACAGGAAACAGAACTACTGCGTAAACGATTTTAAACCACTTCAAAATAAGAGCATGAACTTAAACATTTAGCCACCTAAAGAATTAACCGTTTATTCAGCTGAAAGTTTATTAAACAGCCACGTAGCTTAGCTTTAGAAGTTTATCTGGAAAAGTTGCTTCATCTGTGCCTCAATCCAGAATAGAGAGAGTGAGACATCAGACCAGGCGTACTCGCTATGAAATTTGCTTAATGGGAACAACCCAAATTGTTTTTCTGTAAGACTTTATTACCCTAGGTTGAGCTGATTTTGAAATAGATTTATTTTGCAAAAAAAAAACAAAAAAACACTTTTCGCATCACGAGTCACACGATCAACAGCCAGGTGTTACTACTGGCAGAAACGACAAACAAGAAGTGGTCAGAGGATGATGGTTTGTCTTTGTTCTTTTTTGTTGGACAATCTGCAGCTCACAGCATCTCGTAGTTCACCGAACGTTGCCATTTGAAAGTGTTAAATCTAAAGCTTTTTTTTACAGTTTCCCCAAAACGCCGCATGTCGTCGCTCTCAAGTATAACGTTTATCGCGCCAATGCCTGAATAAGACGACGACGTCTCCTCTGATGGCTGAATTATGAATACATCTCAAGTAACTGTGACATCCATCGCTACCGTGAACAACCTTATTCACCTGTGATTTTAATTTAATTTAAAATTTAATGGAAACACTGCAGTTGTGAAATTGTGGGTCCTCTCCCCCCCACAATGTTGGCAGAATATAAACAGAAATTTGTAATGGAAACAGAACTAATGACTCAATCTGGAAAAGAGACAGTGAAACACAGAATAACCAGATTGGGAATACTTTCTGTAAAGCAATGAGTTCATAAAGTTAAAAACCCATCAAAAGGAAAGACATTGGAAACCCACTGAAGCCGAGCCGTAGCTACTGATGCTCAGAACCGATTCCTTTAAAGTTCAAGTGAGACTCTGTAGTCGTCATGCCGCTGTCGCTCAAACAGCCTCCCATCATCCAAACACTCATTGCTATTGTTGGCGATGAGCTTCAGACGTGAGGGAGCTATTTTGGTCTGTGACTTGGGGCAAAAGGAGGAGGAGGGCTGAAGGTTTCGTTGTGTGTACAGCGTCGTTTGAACTGTGGAAGCTGTAAACTCCTGAAACGCGCTTGCGTCACACAGCAATAACCGTACTTTGAAAAGGTTACAACTGCAGTGTCCTTTGCCTGCACATGGTCATGATCAGCGTTTTATAATTTTGTTTTTATCACACCATGAGTCATTCAGCGCAGAGCTCTGTTCTGTGTACTGTTATGTCTCTTTGAATACAGAGAAGTGCCCCAGTTTCAGTGCTAAATCTTCCTCCATTACCCGGGCCTTGATTTATCTTTTTCCCCGTTGTGTTGGGATTACACTCTGACTGACTGCTTCAAATTGAGATGATTAGCAATGCTTGATTTCTCTGCTTTAAACTCAAGTACTCTCCAGTTTTTCTAAGCCTTTGAGGTTTTTCTCAACCTCTCTCCCCTTCTCTTTCTTTAAGGTTATTCTGTCTCCAGTAAAGTAAAACTTAAAAGTTAGAATAAGTCTATGGGCTATACAAAACATGTTCATCACATTTTTTGCACAAAATCCTTCTTAGATAATGAAATTTTAGTCCGGTTAGTTTCAGAATGAGCCGTTTTAGGACCTCTTGTCACTTTAAATCCAAATAATCTGCTGCTTTCCACGACCCCTGACTCAGCATTAGCCATTTACACTCGCACGTGAAAATGACGGATGCAGAAATATACAGCCATACATCTTTGAAAAGCAGAAGTAGAGCCTCCTGCACGACCAACATGAGTGGAACAAGTTGTTTCTGGATGTTAAGCCAATAACAAAACATTTGTCTTTTCCAGCAGCCATTATACAGTGGCAAAACCAGCTGACCAAACACACTGGAATTTCACTGGGGTTGCTAGGTAACCAGCTAGGCTGATTTGTGACTTTATGTTCGGAAGGTTTTTGAAACGACTCACTTTCCGGACACCAAAAAAAATGGCTGGGGGGTGTTGTTGTTTTTTCTTTTTAAGAATCATTAGAGGCGCAAATGGAAGTACAAAAACGTGGAAAATGTGAATTTTAAATAACGGGTCTCATTTTTTAAAAATCATAGCATGTAGAAGCGTGTTGTTCAGATGGCGTTATTTCTGATGGTTGGGCGCTTTCTGTGGGCCTTGGGCTCGTTGAGAACCAATCCGCAGACTCGTCTCAGCTGCTGAGATAACCCTGGACTTAAATGTCACCATTTAAGCCTGAGAAGCCAGCAGCATGACTCGGTCAGTCGCCGTATCTGGTCATCATTGGATTAGATTTCCGCAAAGTCAACATAACTTTCACTTGATGAGGTAGCGGGAAGACTTGGATTTCAATCTCGGGCTTTGATGTGCCAGTGGAAAGATGTTTGCGCTCTGCTAAGTGACTGACCCCTTGGTGACTTGGGTGTCGTTTGCACCGACTGAGCCATGTGCAGTAGGAGAGGAGCAGCAGAATAATCTACCTCAACTTAAAAACTTCATTAAAAAACACTTCATTAAAAAAATAAAAATGAACAACTTAATTTAACGCCAACTGGGGTGTGTGACCTAACTGCCTTGATGTGAAGTTTGAATACGCTCATTTAGAGTCTGAATCTTACATTAGTTTAAAGATTTTAGTGATTTATTTCAAATGTAAATTTTTCATGTAAGTTTGTTTAATTCTTCACTCATTCCCTCAGTCTCTCTTGGCAGGCAAAGTTTTTGTTGGTAAAATTCATTACTGTTGCTCTATTATTGTTGCGACATGGAAAGAAACAGTTAAATAATGAACATTAAGTTACTTCTGAACACAACAAGACTAATGAAGTGTCTGCTGAGAGTGACATCTTCCGGTAATCTGACAATATGTCAGATGAATCAGACATATTGAATCAGGACGGTATCCGTCCTGTTCGTTGCTGATTGCTCTTTCATGGTGTACACATTGCCTTACTTAGCAGACGGTGCTGAGAGCTCAGGAGGAAAGCTTTCTAACTCGCAGGCACGAGCCACTGCAGATCTCCGCTCTCCTCCCGTGGCATAAGCCTCCGCACTGCGCCAGGCTGACGGAGGCAGACACATCCTCCGCAGCGTCCGGACTGAATATCAGTTCATTCGCTCAGATTAAAGATGATGAAGTGGGTCACATCGATTTGGAGAAACGCTAATATTTACTATAAAAGAACCACACACACCATTACAGATCTATTCCTTCTGAAGTTTCTCACTTAGATGTTTTTAGATAAACAAAGTCATTGGAGAAATACCCAAAGCAAATACAAAATACATTTAAATGATTATTTTAAGTGCTTGGAAAAAAAACATTCAGCCAATAAGTTCATATCTTTTGGAGACTGGAAAATGAGCTGGTTCAAAAACCTCCTGATTAAGTCACACTCTGGGGGCACAGCACCGTTACCTAGCAACACCACCCAAGCCTAACCCATTACATAGCAACCCAAGCAGAGCTCCAGCATGTTTGGTCAGCTGGTTTTACCGCTGTATGTGCTGTACAATGGCTGCTGGAGAAGATACGTTTTTGTAGTTGACTTACCATCCAGAAACCACCTGCTGCAGGAGGCTTCACTTCTGCTTTTCAAAGATGAATGGTTGTCTATTTGTGCATTACATTATTTTGCACAAAATAATTCTAAGATAACGAGATTTCTGTTTCGATTTAGGTCTCTGTGTTTGTGTTCTAGTCAATTTAGTTTCTGTGTCGTCTTGTCTACCCCTTGGTTGATCCCAGCTGTGCCCTATTTCCTCGTCGGGTCCTTGTAAAAGTGTCAAGTTGGTGTTTATCTTCACTACTAGAGCTACCAGTGTTGAGTTCCTTGCTTCCTAGTTCACCTGTGCTGCTTGGATTTTCTGTTAATCTGTAAGAGCTTTAATTAAGTCATCCTTTTTCACACCACAACCTGGGTCCTCCGCAGCCTACCTCACCACCAATTACCGCATTTCATGATAAGGAGGTGTACGGAGCCCCGTGCCGGAATAAAAACGGCGAGTGGCTGAGGATCATTGCGCGTAATGGAAACCCTGTAAATTCTAGACACTAACAGGTACCATAGAATTGCACAAAAATCCTTGAGGGACGGCGGAGTCCCTGCTCGAAATTCTGTGAAAGGTGTACGGAGCCTTGTGCCAGAAGCCCATTAAAATGCTGTTTACATCGTTTTAAACTGTGTGATTGTGAGCGTGAGTGAGAATAAAAATAGCAGCAGGTATTTTGTTCCATATAACACAGTAGGAGTGTAACAGGTAAACCTTCTATGGATGCAAACTCGACTAAAAACCCACCTGTTTAGGATTGTATTTGAAACGTAATCAATTACAAATTTATTGATGGAACCTGATTTAACGTCGTGTTTTGATTGTTGATTCTATGTTGCATTGTGTTTCTGTGTTTGATATGATGTAAAGCACTTTGAAATGCCTTGCTGCTGAAATGTGCTATACAAATAAAATTTGATTGATTGATTGATCATTTCAGTAAACTCACTTCTGCCAGTTTTGAGCTCCTTTCAGAATGAGCTGTATTTTTCGGTGTCTTGCCTCTTTAAATCCAAATAAGTTGTAGTTGCCACGATGCCCAACTCAGCATTTACACTCACACATGAAAATGGCTGCAAATCGATGCGCAATTATGCAACCGCACATCTGTGAAAGGCAGAAGTGGAGAATTCTGCACGACCAACAAGAATGTAGCTGGTGGTTTTTGGATGTTAAGTCAACAACAAAAAACGTATCTTTCCTAGCAACTGTAAATCCAGCTGACCAAACGTGCTAGAGCTCCACTTGGGTTGCTAGGTGATGGGCTTGGCTTGGTTGGGGTTGCTAGGTGAGGTGCAGAGCCTGCTGATTTGTGATATTACATTCTGTTTTTTTATTTTCCCTACACCTAAAAACAGGAACTTATTCCCAAAAACGATTAGTTGTTTTTTTGGGGGGGGGTTTTAAAGCTCTTGGTCTGTTGGTCGAAGCAGTTGAGACCCAACTAGAAGCACAAAACCATTCAAAATGGGAATTTTTGAGTACCAAGTCTCGTTTCTAAGCCTAGAAAAGTGCAAATATTGTCACGCTAAAGTGGCTTGGTTTCAGTCGGTGGGTTAGTTTAGTTGAAATCAGGAGTTTGTTTCACTTTCAGCCTCTTTTCTCCACTTCCTGAAAGGCTCCTGCTCACCAGAGCCTATTTCTGAATGTTCAGCTTGTGAAGCCCTCATTCATTCTCTTCCCACCTTCCCTTTCCTTTCCTGTTTTACTCTCTTTTCCATCTGCCGCTCTTCCCTCCCCCTCCGGGTCACAGAACATGTTGTTCTCTCTCAGACTGGAAGAGCTGCTGGCTAGCTCTGCCTTTTCATGCCTTATTTTTACCCCGTTTAAGTTTTTCCCTTCCTCTCTCTCTCTCTCGCTCTCTGAGGGGCGATGATGTTGTCCTAAACCTCAGATTTATCCGAATGACATCCCGTCCTTACGTAAGCGTCAGCCGGCCGATGATGAGGCAGCTTTCCCGTGTGTGCACCCAATTAGCAGAGAGATTATTTGGACGTTTAAAGCAGCTGGTAGCGGTTTGTGTTTTAGCGCTGCTGTGTAAATAATAGTTTTAATTAATTAGATCTTTTTGGATTATTGTAAATGTTTAATAGAACTCAGGCTTGGCCTTAAAATTCTGGATATGTATAGAAATATTTCAGTTAAATATCAGATTTTCAGATTCTGTATCAGATGTAGACATTTGATTTCCTCTTTCTTCTTCTTCACCTCCTTCCTTTCTGCCATCTTTCCTTCTTTTATTCCTTCGTGTGCTGATGCTTCCTTCCTTCCTTTTATTCAAATCTGTCATTCATTCCTTAAATCCTTTTCGTGTCCTTTTGTGCTCCCTTCCTGCCTTCTTTCCTATCTTACTGTATCCTTTTGTATTTCCTTCCTTCCTGATGTGTCCTTACTTTCTTCCATTCTTTCCTTACCTTCTAATCTGTGCTTCTCTTCTTCCTTCCTTCTTGCTGTTCTTTTGTCCTTCTTTCCTTTCTTTCTTCCTTCCTTCCTGTATCTTTTTATCCTTTGTTCTTTCCTGTCCCATGTGTTCATTTGTTCTTTTTTCCATCCTTCCATTCCTTCTTCCTTCCTTCCTCCTTTCCTTGCTTCCTCCCAACCAACCAACAGATTCAGTTAGAATTTCATTCCAGATTTGGAAAATACATTTTAAAATGGAAAGTTGTCCATCTGTCCATCAGACCTTAAGGATGAACAATGTCTCCATATTTGATCATTAACATGCACTGTCGCTATGTTTCATCAAACATATAAAAACCTGAATCTGAAAGTTTTCTCTGCTCCGTTCCTTTGCTTTTCTCGCCTCACTTCATTTTTTTCTCGCACTTTGCTGAGTCAGCCATTTCTTTTTTATCGCTTTCTTTTCTCTTTTCGTCTCAACGTTAGCAGCTCCACTCACGAAGGAACAAAATCAAAAATAAATGATAAAAAAAGACAGCACCATTTTTTAAAAACTCCTCCATTTTTGCACGTTCTGTATGTGTGTGTGCGTGTGTGTGCGTGTGTGTGTGTGTGTGTTGTCCTGACGCTGCGTCCTCGGGCCGCCGGGCAGCGCGCGATACGCCGGGATGTTTCTGATCCTAATCAGCCAATCAGATTGCTTCTTATTCCCCTGACACACACACACACCAACGGGAGCGAACAGCTGTCGCACCAACAGCTGCTGCTCTTTAGATTAGTTTGATGGTTCATTTAAGTGCTTGAAATCCTTGAAAATAATTTTTTTTCAAGGTTTGGAAAGTGCTTGATATTCTAACTGCGTTTTGTAATAAAATTCAGTGTAACGTTTGATTAAAAGCCTAAATTTGGAAAACTTTTTCAGTAGAAACCAGATTATTTTCACACATACGATTACCGATTATTTTTGTTATCATTTATCTTGATAATTAATCGGTTAATCATCAGTATTTTTTTTGGTGCCTTTTTATGCAATATCAGAAATACATCTGCTGACTATTTTTGGATAAACTAATTAATAGTCTGTTGGTTAAAGGTGCTGAAAAGTAGATTTGAACCGGGTGCCATCTGAGGGGTTTTGGCTAAAACATATTTATAGACAAAGGTTTTTTTTATTATCTTAAATTCAAAATTTGTTTATTTTTTGCACAGTTATGGTTTAATTCCTGCTCTGATTGTGTTGTTCTTTCAGCAAACTGACATTTTTTGAGTCTCTATACTCCAGTTAACTATTAATCGATTACTTAATTAGTTGCCAATTATTTAATTAATCGATTAACCATGATTATTCAGATTAATCAGGATTATTCTGATTAATCATTACAATGTTGTTTTTTTCTTGCTGTCTAGAAGTTAAATCCGACGAAACTTTTCTTGCTTCAGGTTAGTTAGAATTAACGAAATAATTTCTATTTACTAAATGCCAGAAAACGTAGCAGGAACATTTTTTAGATTTAAAAAAAAAACTTTTAGCATTTAAGGAATAAAAACAATTCGTTTGGGTTGTTTCTATGTAGTAAATATTTATTATTCCTAATTTCTCGATAACTTATTGATCTGTGTTATTGAGATAAATGTTTGCTTATATTTGTTTACATTCAACAATATATATCATATATATTTCTTGTGTTAAAATTTGTGTTTTGTTCTCAAATCAGACAGGTTTATAGGATGTTTGAGACGTTTGAAAACATAAAATTTTGTTTTATACTGTTGAATGTAGAATAGAAACACTAAACATTAAATAATTAATAGATAGTATCATGTAATTGTGAATTTAAACTGGAAAATTTTGAAAACTTACTTTATAAATGTTGAAAAATTCTTGAATTTTACTGTGGATAAAGTACGAACCCTGTAATTTGCTGACAATTAAGAAATACAGTTTTTTCTAGTTCTGGATTAGGATAAAATTGAGAAAATAGACTCTAAACTAGACATGGGTCAGGAGTGAGATTAGATGGTAAGTTACCATTTTAATAAAGAGGAGCGAAATGACATTGTGAATAAAAGAAATGGAAGATATAAATGTTTTGTTTTATATCCTTTTCCGCTGATTGTTACGTCTCGGATGGATTTCTGGTTTTGTTGGTGCCTCTAATAGCTTTAGATGCTGAATCGTTTTTTGGCGCTCTGACCTTGAAGGAAGTCTCTGCTCTCAACATTAAATGATGCAGCAGCGCTCAGAGATGGTCTGAGAAAGTTTTCTCTTTTCTTTCCTGCACAAAACGCCGCCACTCAGCGCGTGTTAGACTGCTAAATATTGAATGGTACCTCAATGGTTGAATATTATGAGAATAAACTTGTAATAATAGGAGAAAAGTCGTATGACAGTCAAAATAATGTCAGAATAAAGCTGTAATATTAGCAGAAATAAGTAGTAATTTTATTATAACTTCTGCATGAAGAATACAAATTTAAAATGAGGAATGGCAGATTATTTATTTTATAACGAGACATTTTTCCAACGTTAAAAGTGAAATAATCTGCCAGTGGAGCTAAACTTTTTTATCAATATTAAGGAATTATTTACTTAAAACAAATTCAAAAGTTACTTCTAAATTAGTTTTGTCTTATTTCAGGTGTACTAAGATATTTGCTCTAGAAACTAGACTTTGTTTTGCCTGCATGTATTTGCTGAAACTGTTAAATTATTTGAATATATGATTATTTTTATTCCCTCTCAAGGTCATATTTCCTTAAAATCATTTTTTGGTCCCTTCCAGGTTACGCCTTCCTGCTTTTCCAGGAAGAGGCTTCAGTCCAGGCGTTGATCGACGCCTGCATTGAGGAGGACGGGAAGCTCTACCTGTGTGTGTCCAGTCCCACCATCAAGGACAAACCAGTAAGTGTTACTGGTCACCTGTTACTGGTTCCTCTGGCAGATTATTTCACCCTCCATGCCATCTTAGCTACTCCCCTGCAAACTTTTGATGCATCCAACCAATAGACCAGTGTTTACATTTGTAATAGTAGGAAAGACTTATTTCTGGTGTCCTCCCCAAATAACCAGTTGGCATATAAATGTTATCCAATACTTGTTATGGGACCTTGGGTCCCACTCTTTTCTGCGGTTCTCTGACAGAACCTTTTCTTTCCTTATGTCCTGCTCACTTTGCTTGGCAGTAGAGCAACTTGACAAGACACATCCTCCAGTTACATTTATTTGAAAAGGACTGAATGTTTTAATTTTGCATGGTGTAATGGGGAATATGTGTATACATAGGGTTGTTACTTAAAGAATATTAATATTAATAATATGTGTGGCATCGTAGATGAAAAGAGAAAAATGTGACATCACTCAACAATTGATTCTTCTGCTCCATTTTGTGTTGACCTAATGCTTGTTCAGTAATGTGCAGAATTTCAAGGCAAGCAGAGGAGGAAAAACTTACAAACGGAATAAGAATGTGCTTCTAAACACAGTTAAGGATAAATTATCCCAATTGCTTTTTCTTTCTTTTCTTTTCTTTGCAGTTTTTCTGTTTACTGTAACTTTTCAGTGCTTGATTGGATCTTTTATGCGTGTTATAAATGGGTATGAAGGAAAGCAGCAGCTCTCTTTAACTCTGGCACTCTGCAGGAGTTGCGCCAGTGTGAATTTATTTTTTCTTCGTTTTTATTTTTCTACATAACGTTGCACTTTGCACTGGTGCAGTAAGAGAAAGCTTCTGTTTGTCAGGACACAGTACGCCTACATTCCCTAGTTAGCTGCCTTCATTCCATTCAATGTTGACATATCCATTAGACTAGAGGCCAAAGCTTTGCAAATTATTCAGTTAGTCATACTTTCTGTCAGTATGACTTTCTGAACTGGGAGACCCTACAGTTGAGGTTGGCATTACAACGCCTACAGTTTTGTGAAAAAGGGCAAAATACTTGCTTTCACTTGATATTTTTATGTGTAGAGATACAAAGGAACATATGTGGTGTTCCCAACAATGTCTACAAATAAGGTTAATAAAATGTCAGCTTGAACAACAGATGACATTTGATGTGCAAGACCTTTAGATGGATGCAGACAAATTAAGTTTGCAAATCTTGATGGATAAAGTCAACTAAGTCATGGGGGAAAACTCAAGTTCACGCCAAGATTTGGTAGCTTGTAAAACCTGTTTTAGCCACAACAGTTATCACTTTCTGGACAAATTCTGGAGGATTTTTTTTTTCCTTTCAAGATTTAGTTCATTGAGGATTGCTGGCAAGGCCTCAAGTCACAGCCACCACAATATCTTATGAGGGAATACACTTTCTTCAAACAAGACATACGTATTTAGACTTTTCATTATTGTACATTAACCTTATGATTTAACATGCTAACTGATGGTTGTGGATTCTTGATATTGACTCAACTGCTTTTTTTGCTATTTCTATGAGCATTCCCCATCTTGATTTGGGTAACCCTATGTAACCAACAATTGCTTCTCTTAGATCTTTGTTGATGCATTTCCTCATTGCCATTGTGTTTCTATTCACCTGTAAACACCAAAGCAGCAAATTGTCAAAGCTCTGGCTCCTATAGAGGAGATCATACTGGTAATCATCAGTTAATCAAGTGCATTTTCTACTTTCCTTCCTAAATCCAATGTGAACAGTAAGGAAATTCTTAGGTTTTCTTTAATAGTTGTACTTTTCACTCCATCTGACTTAACATTATTCTTTAAGGTCATCTAAATACAAGATGTTGCTTTCATTTTGAGAAAAAGGAAAGGATATCCTTGAGCATTTCTAATTTTAGCAGAAGCCCTTTGACAGATTTGTGCCCTTCATCTTCACTGCAGGGTCTCTGGCGGTGTCGGTCACTGACATGACGGCTCCGGTGGTTGGATCGTCGGGAGGAGTGTACGCCCTTGTCTCGGCACATTTGGCCAATGTTGTAATGGTGAGCTTTTGTGTTTGCATGCATGGGTGTGTCTATGAAGATATCACTCATATTCCGTCTAATCCTGAGAGGAGCCTGTTTGAAACCCCAGCAGGTGCTTCTCCACCTCCAAATACCTTACATTCTTCACTGTCAGTTTTTCCCTGTTCTTCAAAGGTCACACAAGTGTGCCGGTGTGTGCACATGCTTATGTGACAGAGTGTGAATAAAATCCCATCAATGCACTCTCCTGTCCTTTATTGTAACTCCCACCCATCTAATATAGGTAATCAAACACACTATTGTTGTTCCTCAAGTGAACCTCTGTATCTTATTTTGCCCATCATGGATTCCAGCAGGTCACCTCTCATCATTTCAAGGTGAGGATGGAGGTATTTGTCTTTATTCTCCATTCTGAAATCATATTATCTCTTACAGCAAGACCACAGAGGGTCAGAGTGTCTTGAACATTTTCATAATTGACCTGAATTAAAACAAGGGCCACATACTAATGTTGTTTTGATGCCATGATGTGTATTTGTGAGCATGTGTGTGAATTCCAGAAGTGCCATCGGCACTTTATGTGTTTTTTTTCCCAATATTTGAATCCTCTCTTTCGTTCTGTTTTTCTAGAACTGGTCGGGAATGAAGTGTCAGTTTAAGTTATTCCGAATGGCCAGGCCCTGGTTTGCAGTAAGTTGGAAATAATCTGCTCTCCTCCATGCTCACCTCTGATATGCTATTTTTTTTTTTTACCACAGTTGTTCTTCTTCTTTGTTTCTGAGACCCATGCCTGCATATTGATACTGAAGGCAATACTGAACTGTTTTAACTACTGAATGACTAAATTGTGCTGTCTCTTCCAAACTTTATCATAATTTTTAAACGCTATAAATCTTAGAAGATTCAACTAAATGATCGGATTTCTATGCAGTCTGGAAAAGCATGGAGAAGTACAGAATTTATTTCAGTATTTTCTGCGTCTGGTAATTGTTAAAGTATGGAAAATCTTTCTGTTTCCTGAAATTATTCCTTTTAAGTGTCATTTTTAGTCCTTCCTTCCCTTTGTCTTTCTTCTCTTCCTATGTTTCCTTCATTCCTTACTTGTTCTTTCTTTTCTGTTTTGTGTCTACACTTCCTTGTGTTAACAAGGCCGGTATTTTTGAAACAAGGCCATCAATGTACCACATCTACCCATCCATCCATCCGTCCATCCAATCTGACTGAGATTGAACTTTATGCAAGAATATGTTTGTCTGCCATCTTTCCATACTTAAAAGTGATTCCTAAAGATGTAAAAGAGCCAGATTAATCACGGAGACTGCATTCTTCCATCTGATATTTAAGAGATATAGGGGAGACTCATTTAAAACATATTTTTTGTATTGTCACATGCTGACATCTTGTCTCTTTCTGTGTTCACAGTGAGCGTAGAGTTTGGTCGGGCTGTGTGGCTGCGGTTCTACCCTCCAGCTTTCCCTCCGTGCCCCAACCCCAGCTTTGTAGCTCACCTGGGGGGAGTCCTGGTGGGTCTCACCCTAGGCGTGGTGGTCCTGCAGAACTACGAGCAACGGCTTCAGGAGCAGTCGCTGTTTTGGATATTTTTTCTGCGTTTACACCTTGTTTGTGCTCTGTGCTGTGTTCTGGAACGTTTTTGCCTACAGCCTGCTCGATGTGCGAATACCCCCGGCACCATGAACCTGCTTCCAGGGGGCCAGCTGGCAGGATGTATCACCTCAGCATTCACGTTCAGAGTCTCACCTGTCGGTGATCTAAGACGTCCCACAGCCTACTAGTTTCACTAACCCTAGCCTTATCATTCAAGCCGAACTCCTCCTGCGCTTTGTCTGTGTCTGCTGGTGGCTTGTGGAACTCCATGATAAAACATCAGCAAAGAAGAAGCCTCGGATTTAACACTACAGCATTGCTTTTTACCTCTTCTGCCTATTTCTTCTCAATCCAACGGTGCCTTCTCATGAAGACATCACCTGCTGAAAGTATTTCTGCACATCTGCCTCTTGGTTGGAGTTAAAGCGACAACACCTTACAGTGTTACACCATTTTTGAGTCATAACAGTTTCTCGTAATCCTCTTTAAGTGAAAAAAATATGTTTACTCTTACAGAACGTTGGTGTTTCTCTGTCCATACAAGCATCAGGTGCATCACATAGCACAACAGTTAGCTTTTCAATGAAAACAGATTCTTTAAGCTACACATCAGTCACCTTTACAGGTTAAGAATTTAAGTTTTGAAGAGGGTGAGTTACTGTTAAGTATTGCCTTCAGAATCAATATATAGGCATGGGCCGACTAGGTATAATAAGGATCTCAAACTACTACATTTTTCCAACATGCCATGGTTTCAGTTTGAAGTCCATGAGGCCCCCTACTACTAACCAATAGATATTATTTTTTTTAAGAAACATTGTTTTCTTCTGTTTTTGCAAAAAATCTCCATCTTCACAGTTTGTGGGATTTCAGTTCAAACAGCTGCACTGGCTTTGCTGCGCCAGCAGTTGACAATAGTCTTGACATTAACAATGTTGAACTTTACAAGAAGAAAATCCTAAATATGGCTAAAACAGAGCTAAGCTAGTCAAATGACTAATAATCTCATAGTGATTAAAAAACTGGAATAAACAGAGATAAGCTGATACATTTTTGTTTTAAATCTTTGTGTAAATGTCATGATATCAGTTTGCAGACTTCAAACTGTCTTACCAGGAGAAACACTTACTGGCCCATGCCTATAAAAACAACCGTGTCGAGCGCTTTTAAAAACCTCAGTCTCGTCTCCTTTCTGTGTACAGGGACTGTGTTTGTACTTATAAAAAACAAACAGAAGTGCCATTCTGACTTGAATCTTTCTGATGCCAAAACATTGCTGCAAGCACTGGCGAGAAGTGTGTCCCTAATGAGTGTTGCTAGGTTTTGTGACTAAGGAGTTTGTCAAATGTAAGAGAAAAACCTTTAGTGAAGAACATCCTCCTGGTACAAATAAATGCAGTGAAATTCTTTATCTTTCCTAACAAAGTGCTTCATTTATAGTAATTGTTGCAAAAAGTATAAATAAAACACAAAAGATAACTTTATTCATTCATGGTTGAGCCTCAGTGAATCATTTTCTCGTGAACATACATCCTTGACCTCAAGTCATTCAAGTTTAGGTTGTTTCATTTTCAGTTCAGAAGCCAGCTGGACAAAAAAAATAAAATCAATATTTCCCTTTTAGTTCTTGTCTCAACTTGATTGGTTAATTGATTGGAGCTGAAATAGGAGGAAATCATCACCCAAAGCTTGAGGTCTCTAACTGTACTGTATTTTAAGACTCATGTTACACGCTTTAATGACTATTAATCTAATGAAGTCCAGATTAATGTTTTAACATGTTAGATTTTTTTATGTGGTGATACTGGTATGTTGGCGTAATTGTTTGGACATCATATATGTTCGATATATTCTGTATGTATCCTATTTAAATGAAGGTTAATGATGGCCTGGGATTGTACATAATAAGGGCTACTACACCAAACAGAGTGAGGAGTAAAACTGCAGATAGTATTTTGATGTTGTGCATATTTTGTAGATTTGATATGTGCATAAAAGGGGTCCAATAAAATGTTTTATACAAATCTAAATATGATTTTAGTGTTTTCTTTTAGACATTTGTTTACTGTTGCAGTTTTTCCTCTGTGTAATTATTTCAAACATTATTCAGTAGTTAAGTTAAACTTGTAGAAATGCTCTGGTGTTCTAGAAGGCTTTTGAAGTATGATGGAAGATGAATCCAAGTTGTGCAAGAATGCAGATTTGTATGAAGAACAGCACACTGCAGATACTGTGCAGATGCTTAAAATGTATATTTTTAAAAAATTGCTCTGTTATGTATAAAAAGCAAGGGGAAAGCTAATTTTATCCACAAAATCAAACTGCAGGAGTTGCTAAATTCAAATATGCATTTTGAATTACAAATAATGCTGAAAGAACACATATCACTCAACCTCAACTTTGTAACAGTCAAAACTGTATATAAACTTATGCAAAAATACAATTCAAAACATAAGCTTGTCAAGGGACTGGGGAGGGGTGAAGACTTTTAAGATAAATGAAGAAGGTTATGACGCCATCCGGTGGTGAAAACGTAGCACTGCTTCGGTTACAGTGAAATGACCAACACTTCCTGTCATAATTACTTTAAATAAAACTTCACCCATTACAACCCCATTAAAGAAAGAGAGAAAAAAATCAAATAACATTTGTAAGTTATTTGATTTGTATAAATATATTTTTAAATATTTCTACACCAGCCATCTGTAAACATTAAATTTAATTCCTTTATTCTCACTTCCCCCACTGTTATTGTTTGGGATTTTATGGAAAATATAGTTGATAGGGCTAACAATGAAACGTATTTTTGGTAAATTTCTAAGAGCTTTTCGATGGTTAACGTAACCAGAAAGCTTACAGAATAGACACAAAACAGAATTATAAATCTGAAACGCCTTTCTTGCACAGATATCTAACAAACGGATGCTTCTTTTTCTTATATTTATATTTTTGACGCTAAGTAGAAAATGTTATTAGTTACATTTGCTTATTTTCATCACTTGGGTTTTGTATTCATATTCTTGTTGTAGATATTTCCCTTGGCATTTTATTTTACCACCCTGGGTTTACACAACACTAATAACCATAATTTTCTATGGATTTCTTAATATTAAAGTAAACTAAACGCCCCTTTTTAAGCTGAGGGGGTCTCCACAGATGTGATAAATCTTCGTTACGTCTGTGGGCGTCTCCTTTACTGACGTCAGTTTTACGTTTACGTGAGACCGCTGAGCACAACGCTTCCTACATCGGACCTCCATTTTTGTTCTTGTCACGGGATTACAGCATGCTCTTATCAAAGAGATAATAACATCGATTTCAGTGTTTTGTGACGTGCGGTTCAGTATTTCTACATAATGGGGCGAAAGAAGAAGAAGCAAATGAAGCCGTGGTGCTGGTATCCTTCTTTAAAGTGCGAAAAAAACGCTGCGGTACGCGGGCAGGCCACAGGCTACTTGTTAGCCTGACAAAGGAAGGCCTAAGGTAGCTTCTGTTAGCACTGTCAGCTAATGTTAGCGGGGCTAAAGGCTCAAAATCAGACAAAATGTTGGATCTATTCTTTTAGATCTGTTTAATATGATTAGAAAACCAAGCTTTGAGTGTTTCTACCTCATAAAATGTTGTTTTTGCTTCATCTTTCATTGCTAATTTTGAAAACAAGCTAGCCACGGATTAACATCCCGTGTGTCTGAATCTTTATGTAATCTTGTTACCAAACAAGTGCTGCTGTTTCGCTCTCAAGTAACGTCATCGGTTTGTCTGTGATTCTCAGTCGGTGATTAACAAAACACGGAAAACTCCTCAACTCTTACTTTAAGGTACTGTAATCGAGACTTTGACGATGAGAAAATTCTCATTCAGCATCAAAAGGCAAAACATTTTAAATGCCACATTTGCCACAAGAAGCTATATACCGGTCCCGGCTTGGCTATTCACTGCATGCAGGTACGAGTCTCTAATCGCAATTTCTTTGAATAAGTTGAACTGAATTGGAGGGGGCGGGTAGTCGAGTGAATGTTTGTACTTGCATGCCTTGCGGGCTCACTTACTTTGCATGTATTTCAGGTACACAAAGAGACGATTGACAGTGTACCGAACGCAATTCCAGGAAGGACAGACATCGAGTTGGAAATCTATGGCATGGAGGGAATTCCAGAGAAAGACATGCAGGGAGAGAAGACGAACATTAGAACAGAAATCACAAGGTACCTTTTGCTGTTACAGATCAGAAGTGGAATTTGAAGAAATTGATAGGTTTTTTGTTTTTTTTACACTTGTTTATAACAAGGAAAGGTAAACAAGTGCAGCATTTTTCCTTCTTGACTGTATGTTTACAGTTTGAAATCAGAGGTTTACATACATCGAATAAAAAAAAAAAGTGCATGTATCTTTTCTTCTCACTGCCTGAACTTCTTTCACACAAAACCTCTTTTGTTTTAGGTTAATTAAAATTAATCGAAACTTTTCTTTTTCTGTTTTCAGAGAGTCAGAAGAAGAAGTCAAACAATCAGGATGACTCTGATGACGACGACGATGATGATGAGGCTGGACCGTCTGTCCAGCATGTAGCTGCTGTCCAGCCCCAGGCCGGGTACGTTGCACCAATGACCCAACCTGGAATGCCCCCTGTGGCTGGCGTACCTGGGATGCCTCCTGCAGGATATCAAGGCAAGGCAGAAAACGATATTCTCTGTTAATTTCAAGTGTGCATCTGTTAAATTTAACATGTTTTATGCTTTTGTCTTAAATCAGATGTTTAAAATCATGTGTTGAGTGATTACTTATGTTGAATTATTTTTAAAAGAAGTAAATCTTTTGTTTAGGAATGCCTCCGATGATGCCAGGTGTTCCTCCCATGATGCACGGCATGCCTCCTGCCATGCCTGGAATGCCACCAGCGTGAGCAATAACTCTGTGCTTTTTTTTTAGCTTTCTCTTTAACAGTTAGGTAAAGTAGTCTAGGCAATAATTTAGTATATAAGCTTATCCAACTTGTTTACAGCATGATGCAGATGGGAGGGATGATGCCTCCCATGATGCCAGGGATGCCTGGAATTCCTCCAGGTCAGTTGTGAAAGCGGTTTTATAAATACATGATGTAGCTTAAAGTTAAAATCTAGACCAGCGGCCTGCAACCTTTACAGCATAAAGAGTCATTTCTGCTCACAAACAGGCCAAGCCTTTTTTTCTGTAAGTTGTACTCCATCTTTATTTTGTTGTTGTTGTTGATGAAGTGATGTTTGTTATTTAGGAATCCCCCCTCACATGGCTCCAAGGCCGGGGATGCCCCACATCGCTCCGACCCCTGCAGCGGACCATCCCCCAGCCGACCTGCAGCACCAGTGGTGCAGCCTGCTGTCACAAAGCCCCTCTTCCCCAGCGCAGCGCAGGTTGGAATCCTTCAACTTCTGGGTGGGGGGTTTAAAACACCTTTCCTCTATTATCCCCCATTGCTCACCTTTCTAACACCTTTTGATCATGTTTAGCTCCCACCAAAGTTGTATTTGATTCTGGTTAGCTTTTGTTGACCTGCTACGTGCCAATCCTGTGATTTCCTTCCCACCACGCTGCAGATGGGGCTCTGGTGTAACAGCAGCACTACAGGGTCTCCTCTCCACCTGCAGACCATCAGTCTGCCTCCTCCCAGCCTCCCTTTTCTAACATGCCCCAAGTACGCTCACAGACTTTGACCAGGCCTGTGGCAGCTGCATGTTGCATAATCACGTTGCCTGCTGCGTGTCGAACGAGGCTGTTTACTAACAGCATTAGCTTGAAGGCTACTTTTAACACAAACTGTGACCTTTATCGCTGCATGTGCTTTAAATTAACATGGAAATGGCATAGACATTGACAAGTTATAGCTTTAACAGCATGGGCTATTAAAATAAGCATTATTGTGCTTTTAAGTTAGTTGTTTTGTCACAGTACAAGATTCAGAACTCTCATTCACTTAAACATTCTGGACTTTTTATATTATGTTTACAGTTGATGTGAAGGGACAGAGCTCATTCTAAGCTAAATTTCTAGCACTGTTTAAATGAACTACTCTAAATGCAGGGTTTATTCCATTAGGTTGAATTATTAGTTATCTTAGAACTGATCGATACGGCTTAAAAACAGATTTCTGATAATAATTTACATTTTTTTTGCATGCTTTTCTAAAAAAGAAATTATAAATGACTGAAAACATTTTCAAAAAGTGGAATTTATTGCAATCCTTTCTGTGAGTTGTATGGAGTATTAGCACCAGGCTACGATAATTTCTTAAGAGTCTTAAAATTACAAGAGACATTTTAGTAAGAAAAAAGTAATTTTTCTTAATTTTATAGTTGGAATTTTCATAAAATAACTAGATCTTTCTAACATTAACATTATAACTTTATTCTGATAACATTAAGACTTTATTCTTATTATTTCAAGTGTAATCTTGTAGCATTATGACTTAATTTTTGTTAAAACAAAATCAGCCTGACCCCTACATTTTCTCGTGGAATTGATCTGAACTCATTGTCAAGATAAACAGAACCTGTTAAACAAAATGCCGTTTTTGGCTGCACTTAAATCTCTCTGAACTACCGAAACCCAAGGAGTGCATTGGTGCAAAAAAATTTCTGATTTTTCCAAAAGTTAAATCTTCAAAAGCCAAAAATTTGTTACAATCGATTTATCGCCCAGCCCTAAGTTATCCAAAGGCTGGTGCTGAATCCAGAAAAAAACCCATCCTGTTCGTCTTTTAACATATTGAGTCATTTTGCATGGTAGACTGGTCAAGAAAGCATAATTTTAAAATAATTTCCCAGTAAAATGATTTGTGTTGTCTTGTTACAGGCCCAGCAGAACCCTTCAGTCGCTGCAGCGTCAAACTCACTCAGCACTGCCACGTCCTCTGAGCCTCCCAAAGCAACTTTCCCCGCCTACACCCAGCCCTCTGTCTCCTCTTCCACTTCTTCTTCTTCTAATCCCTCTAGCAGCACTGTGGCTAAACCCCCGGCCACAGTGACCAGTAAGCCTGCCACCCTCACCACCACGAGTGCAACTAGTAAGTTGATCCACCCTGATGAGGATATCTCACTGGTAAGTCGCTTCAGCTTTCCGTTTTGCTCTTTTTCACAGTAAGTAATGACTGGTTTATATAGTATGCTTAGTGATATTGACTAGTAGCTACGTTTGATCAGGATGAAAACGTCAATCAATTTGGCTTGGATGCATACTGACAGCATGTTTTTATTTATTTTTTTTATGTAAAAGTGGGCCTTTAGGTTGGGTGGTAGAACTGAGTAGTTTTCTTTTTGTGGTTATGTTGAAGGATGATTCTGAACTTGAATATCCTCAGTGTGAATTCAGGGCTCGCCAACATTGGTACCCAATTCCTCAACCTTTGTGTGAGTGTCTCTTTGAGCTGAGCTGAAAGAGGCGTGCCACGGTTCCTGCAGTCTGAATGTCTGTGTTGTGTGTTTTTCTCTGTAACCAGGAGGAGATGAAGGCTCAGTTGCCGCGTTACCAGCGTCTCATACCCAGGGCTGGTCAGGCCCACGCTGCTGCTGCCCCTCCGGTGGCAGCTGGCATAATGCCCCCTCAGCAGGGTTTGCCACCACAGCAGCCTGGCATGAGGCATCCCATGCATGGTAATTCAGAAACAAACCTTTATAAATGTTAAATTATCTTTTAGAAGTAAGCCTAAAAAAATTATAATTTAAAAATAGGTAGAATCACTGTGTTATAGTAGTAGAGTTAGGCAATACATGTATTTTATTGTTTGGTCTAATTTTTGGTTTTTGAAGAAAGTCAAGAAAGTTCATTTTTGGTAAGTCGGATTATTTATTTTTTTAAACCAGTGTATATCAGAGTGATTCAAACACAGCCAAAAGCTGCCATCTTGTTTGGCAAACATGTCTTACAGTTTGTAGTTATTTGGATTCAGATACATTTCATTACAAAATACAAGGGTCAGGCTAAGATTTTTTTTTTCTTTTGATTATGGGAATAGTCATGTGTGTAGAATAAAGTGTAATATTAGGAGAAAGGAGTGATAATTTCATGAAAACTACAAGAAAAATAAATTAAAATGAGGATGTTGAGTATCTTGTGAAGTTATGCTCTAGTATCAGTTTTATAAATAAGGAACTACTTATCTTTTAACACATCAGGTTACCAGTAGCAGGACGTTGAAATGATTGTGCAAACAGATGTCTATTTTGAAAGAGCCGCAGACTGATGTTGACTTATTTTAAGCTTGCTTTTTTCTCACTAAAACCTTTTTTTCTGGTACAATTGCACCTTTAATCTGCTGATATTGTAACTAGGGGTGGGATTCTATCGTATCATTGATAATTTATCTTGATAAATTATCAAAGGAATTATTATAAATTCCTATACTAAGATTTCTTAATATAGGAATTCTGATTTATCGTCGTCACGATAAATTCCAATTGATGTTTAAAACCCCCAAAACTGTCCATATTGTCAGGGGTATTTTATTATTTCTTTTTCCACTGTTGAATGATTAAATGCAGTTTAGTGACACAAATCACACTTCATTTTGTGACTGGTGTCCTATTCATATTACAAGAATGTTTTTTCCAAGTGTAGTATTAGTTTTTGTGTTGCAATGACTGCTGTGTCATGCACTCCCCCAGCCATACAGTTACCTTAATCAATCAATCAATCATCAAATTTTATTTGTATAGCACATTTCAGCAGCAAGACATTTCAAAGTGCTTTACATCATTACAGACACAGAATCACAATGCAATATAGAATCAATCAGTAAGTCAATTACATCAATAAATTTGTAATTGATTACATTTCAAATCAATTCTAAACAGGTGGGTTTTTAGTTGAGATTTAAAAGAAGTCAGTGTTTCAGCTGTTTTACAGTTTTCTGGAAGTTTGTTCCAAATTTGTGGTGCATAGATGCTGAAAGCTGCTTCTCCTCGTTTGGTTCTGGTTCTGGGGATCCAGAGCAGTACCAGAACCGGAAGACCTGAGAGGTCTGGAAGGTTGATACAACAACAGCAGATCTTTAATGTATTGTGGTGCTAAGCCGTTCAGTGATTTATAAACTAACAACAGTATTTTAAAGTCTATTCTTTGAGCTACAGGGAGCCAGTGGAGGGACTTTAAAATTGGTGTTATGTGCTCTATCTTCCTGGTTTTAGTGAGAACGCGAGCAGCAGCGTTCTGGATCAGCTGCAGCTGTTTGATTGATTTGTTGGACAGACCTGTGAAGACGCTGTTGCAATAATCAATACGACTGAAGATGAACGCATGGATGAGTTTCTCTAGATCTGGCTGAGACATTAGTCCTTTAATCCTGGAAATGTTCTTCAGGTGATAGAAGGCCGACTTTGTAACTGTCTTTATGTGGCTCTGGAGGTTCAGGTCAGAGTCCATCACTACTCCCAGGTTTCGGGCCTGATCGCTGGTTTTCAGTTGTAATAACTGAAGCTGTGCATTGACTCTAGATCGTTCCTCTTTAGGTCCAAAAATAATAACTTCAGTTTTGTTTCTGTTCAGCTGGAGAAAGTTTTGGCACATCCACACATTTATCTGTTCTAAGCATCTGTTCAGTGATTGGATGGGCTCTGAGTCACCTGGTGACATCGTAATGTAGAGCTGTGTGTCATCTGCATAGTTATGGTAGCTAATATTATTTCCTGTTATAACCTGAGCTAGTGGGAGCATATAAATATTGAATAAAAGGGGTCCTAGGATGGAACCTTGGGGTACCCCACATGTGACCTTTGACCTCTTTGATGAAAAGTTTTCAATTGAAACAAAGAAATCCCTGTTCTTTATGTAGGATTCAAACCAGTTAAGCACTGGACCGGAGAGTCCGACCCAACTCTCCAGTCGATTCAGTAATATGTCGTGGTCAACAGTGTCAAAAGCTGCACTGAGGTCCAACAGAACCAGCACTGTGGTTCTGCCACAGTCCGTATTTATATGGATGTCATTGAACACTTTTACAAGGGCGGTCTCCGTGCTGTGGTGAGCACGAAAACCAGACTGGAAGGAGTCAAAGAGGTTGGTTATAGTTAGGAAGCTAGTTAATTGTTTACACACAGCTTTTTCAATAACTTTGCTGATGAATGGGAGGTTGGAGATCGGCCTGTAATTCTGCATTAGCGATTTGTCCAGATTGTTCTTTTTTATAAGTGGTTTGATTACTGCTGTTTTCAAAGCCTGGGGGAAAACGCCTGATGAGAGCGATGAGTTTACTATCTGGATCAGATCAGCAGCAATAACAGGCAGGACTTTCTTAAAGAAATACTTAAGGAGAAGTAATAAATAGATCTTGTCACTTTTACAGTTATCACACTATTACTACAGCATAATGTGATCAAACTTTTAAGTCCATACTGCCTACCCTGTAATTATGACTACCTTCTCATAATTAGAACATTTTCGTAGCCTGGCCTTAATGCTCACCTGTACAAATCACAGAAGGGATGATTGAAATACAAAACCACTTTTTGAAAATAATTTGTCATTTGTAGTTCAATTTTAGAAAAGGAAGTGAAAAAGAAAAATATCTTAATGTATGGAAAAGAAATCTGATATTTTATTCTTAAACCGTATTACCCTGTCTTACCTTTATGACTCAATATAAACTGTTAATCTCTGACTGAGTTGGACCTAAATACCTACCACCTGTTGATTCTCTGAGGACTGAAGCTGTTGCTCTCCGTTGCAGGTCAGTACGGTGCTCCTCCTCAGGGCATGCCTGGCTACATGCCTGGAGGGATGCCTCCATATGGGCAAGGCCCTCCCATGGGTATGAGGCCGCCTGTCATGTCTCCAGCCGGACGCTACTAAAGCAAAGCACCCACCACATTAGGCTGCACTGTTAGGGTTAGTGTCACATCGGACGGTTTGGGTAATTGGCAGTAAAGTTCCGCCAGAAATGCACAATTTCACAACAAGTGGAAATTTGCACATCATTGTGCTCTCTCTATATAAATATTTATACTGTGTGTAAAGATGTATGCGACTGCTTATTTTGATCAAACTCTGCTTCCAGCTCTTTGTTTCATATAGTATTAATATTCTTAGGAGTTTGATAATTGCAGTTTCATTTAAACACACAGGAGGTAGAGCGAAATGTGTATTGATGTTACATAATTAGGCTGTTCTGTTCATGGCACCTCAGGAAGGTAGATGGAGTTTCAGTAAATTAGTGTAATGTTGACACATAACTTTGAATAAATGGAGGCTCTGAAAGGCAAGCAGGTAAAAAAGACTCTAATTTTTCTAAGTACTTCTTACACTTTTTTCTGACATTGGAGGATTTGTCTTCCCAAAAAGAAAAACAGAACAACAAAATTAAGTCACGAAAAACTTTTCTTGCTTCCCTCAAATTTTATTATAATTCATGTAATATTTTGTGACAGGAAAACTCAAAATAATGAATACTTGTGGTGTGAGAAGAGAAGACTAAATAGGTTTCAAAGGTTTTTGTTTTACAAATGAAAATCTGAACAGTGTGGTGTACCTTTGTAATTAAACCCCTTTTTCAATACAGAGTAAAACCATTCTTATCCTCTTGTTGTAGGTGTTTAATAGAAATATTTGCTTGTGGTCAGCCAGACTGGATGAAGAGCAATTTTTAGGTTTTGTCTCAGATTCTTAATTTGATTTACTATGACTAGGCCAGTCAAATTCATAAATATGCTTTTATCTAAGTCATTGCAGTATAGGTCTATGTTACGGCCCGGCTCGGATGGCCGCAACAAAAGTAGGGAGGACACGGCAAACCCAACGGTTTTTAACCTCTTGCGAGGCATTTATTAAAAAACACAAGGTGTCAGCGCCGCCTCTGAGTCCGGATCGTCTGCTTCTGTTGTCAGCCGGCCACACACACCGACTGATGGAACGGCGCTCCTTATATACCATCCAGGTCTGGGAGGCACCTCCCACAATCAAGGACCTAATGGAAAAGCAACCTGCACTATACAGCACCCACATAGGACAGCACCGCAGGGCCGTCACACCCCCGCCCATAAAAAAGCAGGTTCCTATATGGAACCCTGCGCCAACCTAAATTCACCACAAGTGCAACGCAAACCCAGTCACCATTAACATGTTGCTTTTTCCCACATATTATACTTAGCCAAGTTGATGTTAAATGTACAGGTTCTTTCCTCAGTTCACTCTCCAGACCAGCAACTGGTGCACTCAGAAGCTCTTTTAAGGAACAGAGAAAGGGAACAGGAAGAAAAACAGGCACAAAAAAAAACAAACATGCTACAAAAGTGGAGCGCGCGATAACGCATCGGCCATGACATTGTCTTTTCCTTTAATGTAATGAATATCCAGATTGTAGGACTGCAGGAACAATGACCAGCGAATCAAACGCTGATTTGGACATTTCAGTGACGACAGGAACGTCAGCGGATTATGATCTGTAAACACCACGATGTTAGCGCCACCACTTAAATAAACATCGAAATGTTTCAGAGCTAAGATCAAAGCAAACGTCTCCTTCTCAATCACAGAGTAGTTCAAACTGATGCTTATTGAACTTTTTTGAAAAAATAACTCCACCGTGCCTGCCAATACCCAGGTCATCAGTCTGTGCAAGGACAGCTCCAGCACCCCACGTGACTGGCGTCCACGTAGAGATGGAAAGGATGTTTAAGACGTGGTGCAGCCAATACAGGAGCAGCACAGAGGAGCCTTTTCACCTGCTCAAAAGCCTGTTGACAAAGGGTAGACCACTCAAACTTTACGTCTTTGCGCAGCAAATTTGTCAGCGGCACCACCACAGATGAGAAGTTTCGACAAAAAACATCTGTAATATCCCACCAGCCCAAGAAAACGCATTAGCTCCTTCTTTGTAGCAGGAACAGGAAACTGCTCTACCGCCTCTGAACCTTTGCTTGCAACAGGGCGGACCTCACCTTGGCCAACCACACGACCTAAATAGGTAACAGTCGCCCTTCCAAACTCGTCATTTGGCCAGGTTGACCGTTAACCTCGCCCCCGCCAAACGATGTGAAAGCTCCCGGATGCGGGTCCACGTGCTCTTCCCACGTGTTGGAGTACACCACCACGTCATCCCAAGTAAACCGCACAACCAGTCATGTCACCAACCACTCTGTTCATTAGTCTTTGAAACGTCGCCGGCGCATTTCTCAGACCAAACGGCATTACAGTATAAGAATACAAGCCTGTAGGGTTGTAACAAACGCCGACACTTCACGTGCGCGCCTTGTCAATGGCACCTGCCAGTAACCTTTTAAGAGATCAAATTTACTGACAAAAGTTAGCAGAACCCACCTGGTCGACACAATCATCCATTCTCGGTAACGGGAAACAATCTGGTTTTGTAACAGCGTTAAGCTTGCGAAAATCCGAGCAGAAACGCGGAGTGTTATCAGACTTGGGGACCAGAATACAAGGTGATGCCCAACTGGACATACTCGGTTCTGCAATCCCATTACGAAGCATGTAATCCACTTCAGCATCCCAAGCGTTCGCGCTTCTCCAGATTCACCCTGTTAAAAATCGTTGCTTTATGGGTTTAGAGTCTCCCACATCCACATCGTGTTCAATCAAATGTGTACGACCAGGCGTGTCCGAAAACAGGCATGGAAATTCTCTTATCAGCTCTGCTAACTGTATAGCACGACCCGCAGGTAAGTGAGCCAACAACGTGTCCAACTTACTCAAGGTTTCGGAGTTTTTAAGACGCCCATGAATCAGGGAGCTGTCCAACCCATCCGTGTCACCGTCATCCCCCACAGGTGACAGTGCGCTGTCCGTGGTGCTGAAAGTCTCACTCCTCCCAGCAAGGTTGTCTACGGCACACGCAGGCGTGGCAACATTACTCTGTGGCTGAAATAAATCAACATCACGAGCATAATACGGTTTCAATATGTTGACATGACACAACTGGGTTTTCTTTCTCCGCTCTGGCATAGATAGCAGATAGTTCTGATCGGAAACCCGCTCCAGAACTGTATACGGACCAGTGAACTTCGCCTGAAACGGAGAAGTCACGACTGGACACAAAGCCAACACTTGATCACCCGGCAGAAATGTGCGCGCCTCAGCACGCCGATCGAACAAGCTTTTCATTTTCTGCTGCGCCACAGTCAATTTCTCCGTAACGAGTTCCCGCGCCAAATACAATCGTCTTCTGAAACCATTAACATAATCCACCAGGTTTTTCGGTGGAGCAGGCTCCTTCAGCCCGTCCGCCACCACAGCCAACGGACCCTTCAAGGTGTGCGCAAAAAACCAATTCATTTGGGCTAAACCCCGGTGCTTTTCCTGGGTTACCTCCCTGGCGGCCCAGCATTAGCCAAGGCAATCCTTCCTCCCAGTCACCCGCCAGTTCTGTACAGTAAGCGCGCAGGAGAGACTTCAGAGACTGGTGGAAGCGCTCCAAGGCCCCCTGACTTTCTGGATGATACGCTGACGCTTTACTATGCCGCACCCGTAGCTGTTTCAGAACCTGACTGAACAAATGAGATGAAAAATTAGTTCCTTGGTCAGACTGTATTACTTTAGGGATGCCAAACACCGAAAAGAACTGAGTGAGCGCACGTACAACTGACCTAGCAGTAATTGTACGTAACGGATAAGCTGCTGGATAACGTGTAGTTTGACACATCACAGTGAGCAGATATGATGACCCAGCCTTTGAGCGGGGGGGTAACGGGCCCACGCAGTCGATTATCAAATGCTCAAATGGTTCAGATGCGGCAATAATTGGGCTTTAAAGGAAACGGTTTCAAAACCTGATTTAGGCTTGGCAATGAGCTGACAGAACATGACACATTTTAACATAAGACGAAACGTCCTTTTTAAGACGCGGCCAGAAAAAATGTCTCAGAACCCGGTCATACGTTTTGCGCACACCAGAATGGCCAGCCTCGTCATGAGCAACTTTTAACACTGCGGAGCGGAGTTTACTGGGAACCACTACCTGAAACACCGGCTCACCCACAATGTCAGCATGTGGTGACCATTTCCTCACCAACAACGCGTCCTGCAGGAAGTATCCACATGCACAGTCCGTTATATCACTCAGCGGGCGCACCAGATCGAAAAGAGTCTTCAAAGAAACATCGGCTTGCTGCTCCGCCGTGAACTCACTGCAAGACAGAGACATAGGAAAACTGGACAAAGGCAAATTAATTTCAGTCGCACATTTCTCCTCTTTCCCGCTCCGCGCGCGCGCCATGGCCCGAGTAACTGCGCATGCGGTAAATACATCCGAGAATTCCCTGTGATTCTCATCAATCTGAGAAACGACCCGCTCAACTGGCACCGAGGTAACCAGCCCATCCCACGGCACAGTGTCCGCCCACAAACGCGTTCCAGCTAAACCGTTACCCAAAATCACAGAGACTCCGTCAATTGGCAAAGCAGGGCGCACAGCTAATTGTGCGACACCAGTAAATAGTTCGCACTCGAGAGACACCTCATGTAACGGAACAAACATTACGTTTAATCCCATTCCCCGAATCGGAACACAGGCACCTGTCTCAGACTCTGCCGAGAATGGCAACACGTCAGCTCTAATGAAAGAGTCAAACGCCCCAGTGTCTCTCAGAATCTTAACTGGAACCCTTTCCCCGCCGTTTGGCAGTAACACAAACCCCTCACGAATGAAAGGCAGATATGAGTCACCTACTTCAGAAGAGCGAGAGCTCCTGGTGGTCATCGAAGGACTCCGCACCGGCGCAGCCAAGCCAACTCCTTTAGGAGCAGTGTGAAACTTTTTCGTTTCAATCTTGAGCTGATGACAAGTCGCTTTAATGTGTCCACGTCTGTGACAGTAGTGACAAACCCGACTATCTTGGACCGGACCTTTAAACTGACTCGCCTCAAGTTGCCCAGCAACACCAACCCGATCAACGCGGTTCACGTTACGCCCAACAAATTGTCTGAAACCCACATGATCTGAAAAATCCTTATGAGTCAGCACGTAATCGTCTGCCAACACTGCAGCCTCTGACACGTTCTTAACTTTCTGTTCATTAACGTAAGTGGCGATGTTTTCCGGTAAGCCATTTTTAAATTCCTCCAACAAAATCAGGTCGCGGAGCTGATCAAAGTTCCTAACGTCCTGTGCAGCGCACCACCGATCAAACAAGGCAGTTTTAACACGCCCAAATTCAGTGTAACTTTGAATGTCGGCTTTCCTATAGTGGCGAAATTTTTGTCTATACGCCTCAGGCACGAGTTCATAGGCTTTTTCCACTGCACTCTTCACTTTATTATAATTTAAACTGTCACCAGCTGACAGCGAGGCATAGGCTTCCTGTGCTTTACCGGTAAAAACGCACTGCAAAAGCAACGGCCAAACCTCCTGAGGCCACTTCAGTGTCTTTGCCACACGTTCAAACAAGACGAAATATTTATCCACATCCAACTCTGTAAACGGTGGAATCAAGCGAATGCATTTGCTTACGTCAAACTCGGCCCGCGCAGAACTACCATCCTGATCAACAAAAATGCGCGCAGACTCGCGTTTCGCAGCTGCCTCCAATTCCAATCTGCGCATCTCCACTTGATGGTGCAGCTCTCTCTCACGGAGCTCCAAACGACGCATTTCCAACTCCAACTCCATTTTACGTACCTCAGCGTTAGACGCCCCAACGTCACCCAGGGTGGTGGGTTCGGGAGTTGGCAAAATGTGTTGCTCAACCAACGCGGCATACAGTTGCCTTTTAATAACCCCCTTTTTCTCCTGTTTAACCACAGGTACTTCAAACTGAGCAGCAATAGCTATGAGATCGTTTTTAGTAGCAACACCAAACTTCTCCAAAGAAGGCTCAGCTACAAAATCGTCCAGATCAAACTCCATCCTTAAGCAAAACTGTAATCGCACACCACAGGAAGAGAAAAAACAAGCGAAACCGCAAATACAGTGAAAAGTGAAAGGAAATTGAAACCAGTGCACAACGGGCCCAAAGTAATCATGTCCCCACTATACTTAACCTGCCTGCCACGACTCACCTGCCTAACTAATACCTGGCACTTCACGTGGATCGGCGGCGGGTTTATTAAGCACTAACCCAGTAAGAAATTAATCTTACGGAATGCCCCCGAGATCACTGCTTGCACAGTGAACGCTAACCGCAAACCCCCACGACACTACCAAAAAAACAAACAGGTGAAGTCTAAAGCGACAGCACCTCTTAGCCTAGCAGGAGACACAATCACTAGAGCAGAACCAACATTGATGCACAAGGCCCAAAACATTTCACTCACCTGTATACCGGACCAATCTACCAAACAGGCCACAGCCGCCCACAACAAACAAACCGGGTAAGAAAGCCGCGTCCCACCTACAACGATGATGTCACTGCGTACTCCTACAAATAGGAAAAAGATCAATTAAACATGTCATGCACGCAAACCAACAAATTTCCAAACGGTAGAAATTTTGCTTTTGACGAGCCCCCATTTGTTACGGCCCGGCTCGGATGGCCGCAACAAAAGTAGGGAGGACACGGCAAACCCAACGGTTTTTAACCTCTTGCGAGGCATTTATTAAAAAACACAAGGTGTCAGCGCCGCCTCTGAGTCCGGATCGTCTGCTTCTGTTGTCAGCCGGCCACACACACCGACTGATGGAACGGCGCTCCTTATATACCATCCAGGTCTGGGAGGCACCTCCCACAATCAAGGACCTAATGGAAAAGCAGCCTGCACTATACAGCACACACATAGGACAGCACCGCAGGGCCGTCACAGTCTAACTTTAGTTTTTCAATTGTGGTCCTGCTAGAAGATGAACTTCCATCCCGTCTCACATGCTTTTCAGCCTTTTTTACTTCCTTTTCTTATTTTATAACCTAACTTTAAGGTTAACCTTGTTCCTGACCCGTTTGGTCTGTTCCTTTGTCTTCATGATGGTGTTTATTCTTTTGTGTTCTCTAAAAAATACCTCTGAGATATTTGAGATTTAATTACACAACAAATATATAACTTCTGAAGACATTGCTTGCTCTGGATTTTATTTAGCGGTATCATATTAAAGGAAGCTGAGATGAAATACATGCCACTTTTTTTTTAGATTATTATTTGTAAAACAACATAAACATGCACAACCATACACTAGTTTGTGTCTGCCAAACAAATAAAATACCATAAAATGACATATAAAAATAAATTGAATGGGTGTTAATTATTTCTTATATGACAGAGATCGTCATTGTAACTTTGCTGATTCATTTGTTTCATTTTTCAACTTCATAAAATATATTTGCTTCATTGTTAAACTTATGAAAGCCATTATTTTAAACTATAAACTGTTTATCTGTAAATAAAGCAAAGTAGTTTAGCCTCAATCCATTTGTAAACAAAATTGGGCTCAGCTGGTACCTACAAGAGGTCAAAGTTTGGTTCAGAGATCAAGTAATGATCTAGAGAAAGGTCACTGACCTTTTACACACAATTCACACTCTGACATCATCCTGGAAGTAGTAGACATTAATATAAAATCTCAATATGTTCTCTTTGGGACTGCTGGTGTGAACACAGCTGCCTGTCCGTGTGATAATGTATTCACACAAAGCCAAAGAGTCAGCTACTGTGGGCACTGAGGAGGCTCTGATGAAGGCTGGATTTGTAAAACTCTGACTGAATAAAACCTAGCAGTGGATTTTGATCACTAGGAGTACTGCTGTACAATTTATTTAGAGAGAAACGCAGTGGTGGATTTAAATAATGTTAATATCAACTTCTTTTTGATATCTTTTAAAATAATGTAGACGATATATACGGTATATACTGTATATATACTGTATATATATATATATATATAAAATATATATATATATATATACAGTACAGACCAAAACTTTGGACACAACTGTGTGTCCAAACTTTTGGTCTGTATTGAGTGCAGACCAAAAGTTTGGACACACAGTTGTGTCCAAACTTTTGGTCTGCACTGTATATATATAAAAAAACTTGGAGCATCCCTAATTGTAATCCATAGGGGGGGCCAGAAAATCTTTGGGAACCACTGGCTTAATTACTCAAACATCACATTAGCTTAACATACAGTATCCTGGCTCATCTGGAAGTTAGCCAAAGTCTCAAGACACAAATAAAAAGGGGTAAAATATGAAACTTACACTAATTACCTATTTGAAGTCATTGAAAGGAGGAGGTCAGGTAACATTGACCTATGAAATATAAACTCCAACTTCCTGCTTCTGGAGCTGCTTGCTCAGTGAAAAACTAAATAGGCAAGCAATATTTTGTGCTCGTCTTCTTAAAAACAAGGGAACACAGCAGGAAATGTGGCCAAAAGGTGCAATACAATGAATGATGCAGCTAAATGTTGTTACACACAGAGCTGGACAGATTTATTGACAGTCTGTGATAAAAATGCCGTGTTATGAGACACTGTGTAAAAAGGGCTTAATTTAATCTGTCTTTGCAGCAGCATAATCTCACAATGATTTTTTTTTTAGGAAAGTCAAGCTTCAATTTGAGGACATTTATTCAGTGGGGGAAGAAAATCCCATTTTATAAAATAGCTGTTTTTAACAAAATATCCCTTTCCTCTTTTATTATTATTATTCCTGTTTTTTTCTTGGGTTGGGGCTAGAGAGACATTTCTGACCATTCCTGTTTGCACAATTTCAGGAGTCTCTCACACACCTTCTCATTGAATTCAATGAGAAAGTGTGTCCAAACTTTTGGTCTGTACTGTATGTCATTTGGACAGAATGTTTTTCTTAACAGTTTATGAAAATGTATTATGTTCATCTCCTTGTGGAGGGGATCCTACAGTGGTTGATTACAAATGGATGCCACAAAACAAATTTAAAGACCACAGATCACATTATTCCACTTCAAAAGTTCATATTTTATGTGTGGCAGTACTTTTCCAAGGTAGTGTTTATTAACAACAAAAGTTATTGTGAGCTGTGTGGACAGATACTGGCTCTGCAGTTTTTGAATTTAACTTAACATCTTAGGGATAGTGACTCAACAAGCAAAAGTTTAATTTTAACTCACTGCAAAAAATGTACATTTTAAGCTTGTATCATAGTTTGAGTGTAGATAGAGCTGTTTCTGTAAAGCCGTTTGTAAAGAGGGCCATTTCATCATCCACTTAGTGGACTGCAACATCCGTAGCCATACGGATGTTGCAGTTTCATACGGATGCACATTTGAACTTGTCAAAGTTCAAATGTTCTCAGCTCTGAAAGTTCCAGGCCTGTTTTCTTCTTGGTCTTAAATGATAATTTAGATTTTTCTCAAGATAACTGTCTCTAATAAGGTCACAAATGTTAGGGCACACCAAAAAGTGAAGAAATAATATTTTTAAAAGCAAAATGCAGGGGCATCATGTATTTTGTTGCACATTCTAATACTGTATGTCATGACACTCTCCTGTCCTTCTCTCTGAGCTCTGGGTGGGAGAACTTTATTACCGCATTTTAAATTAAGTACTATATGTTGAGGATAGTGGGTTGTGATTCCTTTCTGTACATTTTCTTGTCTGTAAATATTATTACTGATTCTTTGTGATTATGTGTTGACATAAAAACATCTACAAGTAACTACAAGCTGTGGCGCAATCCACACCCACTTTTTACACTAGTGGTGTCTCCCAACTATACACCCCCTTTGCTTCCGGCTTCTTTGCAACCTGTTTCTGAATAGAATTCTACTCTGAGCAATTTTGCAGTAAGTTGTCGTTACTATTTTCATCTTAACTGTGTTTATTGAAAAATAACTGCATTGTTTTGTGCCTATGCTGCAGCTTGATAGGTAAATGTGTGATATTAACCATACGGTTTCTGCGCCTTCCTCACTCTTATTTTTCTGTATTTTTCAGCTGCTACTCGGCAGTTTGACCCAAAGCTGACTGACAAGGACTACAGCCAAACAGTCATGAAGTGGCTACATTACACACCAGAGCAGGAGTCAGACATAAAGGAACCAACATGACGCCAACCAGAGTGAAACTTGGGTTACCCCAACGCATACTGTTTCCCTGGTTCATACAGTGCAAGGTTTAACCTCCTGGATGCTGTTCTTCCATGGACAATAGACTGTTGTTCTGAAAGTCAAAAAGGAGTCAAATATGTTTACAGGTCTATGCCTCTTTTCTTAAATAAAATATTATATTAATGCCACATTGTAATTTCTAAGCTGGTGTAAACAAATATTTGGAAATATGTTAATGTACGATAATTATGAATGACATAATACCCATCATCTGCCAACAAAATTGTGTGTTTAACATCAGTGAAGAAACTTTTAATGGTATGTTATGATGTAGACCAAAAAGTGTACATGAATCAATAGTTATTCCTTAACTTTGATTCAATATAAAATCAACACATGTGGATCCAAATTTAGATGATGGTTGAATCAACATTGATATGGTGTCAGTTATTGTTGAAACCCTGATGTTGATTCAACATGTAAGTCACTTTCAATATCATTTCAAAGCCAGGCTTCAATGTGGATTCAATGTTTCTGCCTAACATTATGTCAGCGTTGTCACCCATATTTTTCTATCTGGGAACTGAGCCAATGTGCATAAACAATATGCTTAACTTAAAATGTACTCATTTTTAAAGAAAAACTAATCATTTTTATTTTATTGTCAGCGAATAATTTACACTGACTGTGCTGCTATCTTTGCCTTTGTTGTATTGGTATGTCATATCTGTTCTTCAATGCACTATTCTTACAGTTCATAATGGTTGCAGGAGTTTGGTGGACAGTGGTGGCTCCAAAAATATTTTCTGCGAGTGTTGAGGTGGGGCAAATCATTTTACTGAGAGTTCTCTGAGGGATTATTTGTTCCTACAGTTTTCAACACACAAATGAAAACAGAGGCGCACTCAGAACTCAGATATCTACCACAGTCACCAATAAAGTGGATAGTGAATGTGGTATTCCTTTACTCAACTAAAGCATATACTATGGGGGAATTTTTCTGCAATATTTTTTTCCAAGAGCTCTTGGAAAAAAGAGCTCTTGGATGCTGCTTCAGTCTGAAGCAGCATTTCATGTCTTTTGTTCTCAAAACTTTTAATACTTTTGCTTACATATTTTGAAATCTGTACTTCACGTGTTTCTTCTCAAAACGTGTAATGATTGTACTCAAGCCTGGATTTTAGCATGAGCTCACTGGGGCTTCAGGCCCCCAAAACGCCTCCTTTGGGGGCCTTTATATATATATAAAAAATTCCCTTCTCACCCACCGCGGGTGGTTCTTATCCTCTGAGCTCGGGTCCTCTACCAGAGGCCTGGGAGCTTGAGGGTTCTGCGCAGTATCTTGGCTGTGCCAAGGATTGCACATTTCTGGACTGAGATGTCTGATGTTGTTCCTGGGATCTGTTGTAGCCATAGGTCCAGTTTGGGGGTGACTGCCCCGAGGGCCCCGATGACCACAGGCACCACTGTGGTCTTCACCTTCCAGGCCCTCTCCAGTTCCTCCCTGAGGCCCTGGTATTTCTCTAGTTTCTCGTGCTCCTTTTTCCTGATGTTGTAGTCGCTTGGTATTGCTACATCTATCACAACGGCTTTTCCTCTGTTGTTCCTCTGTATATATATATATATATATATATATATATATATATATATATATATATATATATATATATATATATACTACAGACCAAAAGTTTGGACACACCTTTCTAATTCAATGGGTTTTCTTTATTTTCATGACTATTTATAAGGCAAGAAATCCCACTTATTAACCTGACAGGGCACACCTATGAAGTGAAAACCATTTCAGGTGACTACCTGTTGAAGCTCATCAAGAAAATGCAGAGTGTGTGCAAAGCAGTAATCACAGCAAAAGGTTGCTACTTTGAAGAAACTAGAATATAAGGGGTATTTTCAGTTGTTTTACACTTTTTTGTTTAGTGCATATTTCCACATGTGTTATTCATAGTTTTGATGCCTTCAGTGTGAATCTACAATGTCAATAGTCATGAAAATAAAGGAAACTCATTGAATTAAAAGGTGTGTCCAAACTTTTGGTCTGTACTGTATATCAGAGGTAGCGTTAACTGAATACTTTCCATATTTGACCGGTTATTTTTTTAAACGACCGTGAAATTTAAAGTTAAAACCCGTCGGTCATTTGACAGGTTATAATTCACACCCTTGTCTGGTGCACATGGGCAGACAATATAGACTTTACGAAAAGATTTCATGGCAGAGGCAACTAAAATAAATTGTTTTAAAAATCCTTTCTGCATATCATGTCAACATTAGATTATTTTTCTTCTTTTGCTCTTTCCTTTGGTTTGTTATTCTGTTTGTATGTCCTTTACATTCCTGTAAAGCACGTTGTATTGCCTTTTTGTTGCATAAATAAAATTACCTTTACCATTAGTAAGAATAATAATTCAAGATATCTTCAATTACATTTTGATGAGTCAAAATTCCTTTCAAGATATCTCAAATGACGTCATTAGATCTGTCATTTGATGGGACACATATCCGTAATTAGTCTTATTCGTAACTTAAGATATCTTGAATTATGACTAGTCAAAATTACAATTTTAGATATCTGAATTGGGGCTGCCCAGTGGCGCAGTTGGTAGAGCTGTTGTCTTGCAGCAAGAAGGTCCTGGGTTCCTGGCCCGGGGTCTTTCTGCATGGAGTTGTGTGTCCTGTCTGTTTCTGTGTTGCCCTGTGACAGACTGGAGACCTGTCCAGGGTGTACCCCACCTCTCGCCCGGAACGTTTGCTGGAGGTAGGCACCAGGACCCCTGCTTACCCCTCTAAGGGACAAGGGTGTACAGAAAATGGATGGATGGATATCTGAATTAAGAATTGTGGGGAAGCCCCTTTGTGATGTCCAAACAGTGCCTGCAGAATTTTATGTTTCCTGCTCAAAAATGTCAGTAAATGCCACAATGTCGAAAGAGCTCGGCAATGTTGGATATGCGGAAATACTGTAGTTTCATTCATTTCTGACAAACCGAATGCACTTTAAAGCAGCTTTGAAAAGCAAAAATTGCTATTGTCAAACCACTTTCAACATGAAAGTAGTGCATTTTTAAACATCTTTTTTTTTGTTTTTTCTATTTTTCATTGTTTTATTAAACTTTCAAATTGCTGCAAAGCAATTATGTTTTGACTATACAGAATACATATTCAAGTTATCAGTAATGTCATTCTGACTACTGAGGATGTTAATTTAATATATCTTAAATAGAAAAGCTGTGTTATTCAAGATATCTCTAATTAATTTTCAGATATGAAAAGGAAGTTTGACTAGTCAAAATTACAGTTAAAGATATCTCTAATCCCCGTATAGAGGGTAAAAGTTATGACAATTCTAAGGGCCCATGACCGACAGGGGGCCCTCCAAAATTTTTTTTATTTTTATTTTTTTATAAAAAAATAGGGCCCTGTCAATTACAAAATTAATCATATTGTATTTTCTAAAATAGTTTATAGCAGTAAAAATCAAATGTTGCCTCTCCCAGAAAAAAAAAGCAGACATCCATATTTCCCCTGAACCCCCTGGATCTGCATGAAATGGTTTGTTCCTGCTTGGAGAGCTTAATAGTAACGGTGTTTAGCAGCAGTCAGTAGAAGACAAGAACGACTGTGGCGGTTACTATGCTGTTAAGAAAAATAATAAAGTTAGGTTTTCAAAAAATAAATCAACCATTTAGCATAATTAGCCTACTGTTTGCCTGCATTTCATTAGCATTCTATGAACAATGAAAAAAATTACCAACATATTCATATACTGAACTTGTACCTGTACCTTTTACCACTTAACAACAGGTCAGCAGCAGCTCTATCCCACGTCCCTCCTGACGTGGGATAGAGCTGCTTTACTTTCCTCTCCTAACGGAAATTAAAGCTGCAGTATGTAACTTTTATAAAATATATTTTTTACATATTTGTTAAAACTGTCATTATGTTTTAATAACATACCATCTATACCATTATTTCTATGGTATAGAAATAATCTGTGAAAATTTTATTTCATCTGCTTTCTCTCAGTACTATCTAGAAACAACCAATCAAAGGCAGGAGAGTTTTAGTGCTGTCAATCACAATCTCATGTGGCTGCTCCCTCCGTACCCTTGCTCTGTTCTATGCTGTAGCTAGCAATAACAATAAGTTGTTTCTCCACCATTAACACATTTAGCAGTGAGTGAATGAGGTTGATTGACAGCACTAAGATCCTCCTACTGGTTCTGATTGGTTGTTTTGGCAGGAACGTTGCATTACTTTTGCCAGTAATAGCAGCTTAAGGAGCAGGTGGAGGAGATTGATCTTTTCAGATTATCTGTCTCATAACAAACTGTCACTAAATGGTGTCAGCTTTAACAAATATGGAGAAAACATTTTTTATTAAAGTTATATACTGCAGCTTGAATAAAATGCAACAACATAGCATTTTTTGAGAAGTCTGGATTGTTTCATGTATATTTTGCACGTTGCCTATGACTGTTGCTCGTGGGGAGAGACATTTCAGTAATCTAACACTAATAGAAAAAATTTAAGCAACCTACTTGCAACTGTATGTGGACTGTTTCATGTAAAATTCACGAGCAGTAAATATTGTGCTTGTTATCAGTATTGGACCAAAGAAAGCAAGACAGCTGCAAGCCTTTAAAATTGTGACGCTTTGATAGGTCAGACAAACTCAAAAAATTGTAACAGGAGCTGCGCAAGGGGGGGCCCAATTAAATTTTTTGTCATGGGGCCCAAGATTCCTGACGGCGCCCCTGATTGTAGATATCTGAAATCTGTATTTCAGATAGTTAGTAATTCATTGTAGATGTCTTGAATTGAAATCTCTTCACAAGTCAATGGTAAATCTGATGGCGATGGTGGACAAAAAGTATGACAACGGAGCGCAGGAAAGAAAGAAAAAAAAGAGCCCGACAGTGAGGTGATGAAGAAAATATCCAAGCTAACAGTATTTTTTAAAACTCATATTGAACATAGAATAGAACCATCATCCCTCTCCGCTTCTCAAAATGTTAGCCTTGCTAACAGAGGCTCTACGGTCCCACCAGAACCTGGATCTCTGTCTGATCTGGCACCGCGGAGTCACAGGCAGCGGAAGTGTGATCTTCTATGCCAGGTGGAACGATGACCATAGATGATGCGTACAGTACAGATCCTGCGCTGGGTAAAACCTGATGAGTACTTGTGGGTTTACTTGGATTAACAAGAAGCAGGGAGATGTCAAAATATGGATGTTAATTTTAAAGCATCGGAACAAATTTACAAACATCAGAAACTATTCTTCTCCAGATCGTGCTTTGAAAGCCAGCTCCAAGTGATGAGTACATCCAGACACAGGCTGATTTATCCTCCATGCACTACAGCTGTGTTTTATATTTTCAACAATGCTAAAAGTCAGTGATACTTTGAAACGGGTTTCTGTGACTGGAAAAACGCAACAGAACGCTATAAAGCGCAAGAAAACAGCGAAAGTCAGAAAAATAATGCGACTGCTCTGCTCATGCATGTACAATGCGAAATTAAAAAAGTGGAACTAGCTTTAGCCTCAAGCTAGCAGCAGCGGGATGAACTCTCCTATTTGTATGACTAAGGCCCAAGTATACAAAATAGCTCAGGTGCATCATGCCCTGCCCTTTCACGCAGCTAAAATCCAGCCGTCACCGAAGAAACGTTTGGACCAGGTTTGGCTCTCAGAGGGTAAATACTCATCCTGACTATCTGAGCTTGGCAAGGAAATAAACCTGATACTTAGCGAGAAAGATACAGTAGATAAAAAATTGAAAGAGGGAGGGAGACAGATAAAGATAGGAATGAAGAAGGATAAATAAATACAGTACATAAAGGATGAATAGAGAACATTGTCAAGTTTTTCTTCCTAAGGAGTGCTCTGTTGAATAGACATACTCAAGATGTTCAAATATTTCTTTAATAACTACTAAATGTATTTTGTTTGTAGTAATGGTTGTTACATAGATAACAGTAATCAACCATTCTACAAACAGACCGCAATTTTAAAAAGAAAGCAGCTGTGCACTGATTCTGGCTGATCACAGATCTTTAAAAACCCTGACTTGCTGAAGTTTTTTTTATGTGTGTGTGTGTAAATAGAAAAGTCACTAAGTTGGCAACCATGGGGTGACTGCTGTCAAACTTGCATGGGTAAATGACCTGGTGGCTGGGACTGTCAGCCCTCTGTCATGGTGGACAGTGGCTGATTTTTGTGTCCTTGTAGGTAGATAAGGTTGGGTAGCTTTCATGCATTTGTTTGTTTTAACTTGAATTCAGCCCATGCCTCCATTAACAATGTATGGAAAATTTCCACCTTTAGTCTAAATAAAGTTTTATCTATCAATTTACTGGAAGGGAAAATAGGCATACAAGTTTATTTCCTGTTTTGAGATGGGATTTTTCTTTACTCAAAATATAATTATGTCGAAATTAGTTGTGTTTTGTGAGGAAAATATTGCAATAACCAAATATTAAAGAATATTAATATAATTAAGGTCAAGGGTTAAGGTTAAACTTTATTAATCCCATAGGGAAATTGAGGTTATCTGTTGCTCACACATTAATTCACATCCACACAGCATTAAAATCGTACAGCTGGAGACATCCATAAAAGGTACAAGAATATAATAAATAAATACATTACCACTAAAAAGAGGTCTAGTGAAAGTGCTTAAATATGTTAAAATACTAGTTACCCCATCTCCCTCCCTTTGCCCTCCCACAGATAGCAGCATTATTGTCATGAAGTGTGGTGCGGGTTGGTGGTGAGGCAGACGCAGCGGACCCAGGAATGATGAATATGATGATTTTAATTATAAATAAACCCAGCAACAGGTAGTACACACACTGACAACGGATAGACTAGACATTGACGAGGACCCGACGAGGAACAAGGAACACAGGTGGAGTTAAATACACGGGAGGGTAATCACAGAGACGAGACACACCTGGGAACAATCAAGGGGAGGACAGGACAACGAAGAGACTTAAGGACACAAAAAACTCTAAATGAACACAGAAAACACAGATCCTGACAGTACCCCCCCCTCAAGGGCGGCTACCAGACGCCCAAAAAAAAAAACACAACAAGGGTGGGCGGAGGGGCGCCGGATGGGGGGCCAGAGTCCAGAAAAAACAAAAACACAACAAGGGTGGGCGGAGGGGCGCTGGACGGGGGGCCAGAGTCCAGAAAAACAAAAAACAACCCACCATCGTGGGCGGAAACACAAGAAGGGCCAAGAGTCCAAAAACAAACAAAAAACTACCCACAGGGTGGGCGGAGGCAAAGGAGGCAGGAACCACGGAGGTGGTCCGGCGGTCGTCCGCGGCGGCGGGAACCACGGAGGCGGTCCGGCGGCCGTCCGCGGCGCTGGAGGCGGGAACCACGGAGGCGGTCCGGCGGCCGTCCGCGGCGCTGGAGGCGGGAACCACGGAGGCGGTCCGGCGGCCGTCCGCGGCGCTGGAGGCGGGAACCACGGAGGCGGTCCGGCGGCCATCCGCGGCGCTGGAGGCGGGAACCACGGAGGCGGTCCGGCGGCCGTCCGCGGCGCTGGAGGCGGCGATGATGAGTCCCGGGGGCCGCCCACAGACGGCGACGACGAGCCCCCCGAGGCAGGGTCTCGGTCGGAGCACAGGGGGTCTCGGTCTCAGGTGGAACACTGGGGGTCTCGGTCTCGGGTGGAACACTGGGGGTCTCGGTCTCGGGTGGAACACTGGGGGTCTCGGTCAGAACGGATAGGGACTGGGTCTCGGTCGGAACACTGGGGGTCTCGGTCTCTGGAGGAACGCTGGGGGTCAGAGTCTCTGGAGGAACACTGGGGGTCTCTGGAGGAACGCAGAAGGTCAGGGTCTCTGGAGGAACGCAGGAGGTCAGGGTCTCTGGAGGAACGCAGGAGGTCAGGGTCTCAGGAGGAACGCAGGAGGTCAGGGTCTCAGGAGGAACGCAGGAGGTCAGGGTCTCAGGAGGAACGCAGAGGGTCTCGGGAGTCGGGGTCTCGGAGGGAACGTAGAGGGTCTCGGGAGTCGGGGTCTCGGAAGGAACGTAGAGGGTCTGGGTCTCGGTAGGAACACAGGGAGTCTCTGGAGGAACACAGGGAGTCTGAGTCGGAGCGCTGGGGGTCTGGGTCTCGGAAGGAACACTGGGAGTCTCGGAAGGAACACTGGGAGTCTCGGAAGGAACGCCGGCTGGAACGCCGGCTGATTCGGCCTCGGGTGCGCCGGCTGGAACGCCGGCTGATTCGGCCTCGGGTGCGCCGGCTGGAACGCCGGCTGATTCGGCCTCGGGTGCGCCGGAGCGAAGCCTTGGAACCGGCCGCGGAGGCGAGCCGCAGCGAAGCCTTGGAACCGGCCGCGGAGGCGAGCCGCAGCGAAGCCTTGGAACCGGCCGCGGAGGCGAGCCGCAGCGAAGCCTTGGAACCGGCCGCGGGGGCGAGCCGCAGCGAAGCCTTGGAACCGGCCGCGGGGGCGAGCCGCAGCGAAGCCTTGGAACCGGCCGCGGGGGCGAGCCGCAGCGAAGCCTTGGAACCGGCCGCGGGGGCGAGCCGCAGCGAAGCCTTGGAACCGGCCGCGGGGGCGAGCCGCAGCGAAGCCTTGGAACCGGCTGCGGGGCCGAGCCGCAGCGAAGCCTTGGAAACGGCTGCGGGGGCGAGCCGCAGCGAAGCCTTGGAAACGGCTGCGGAGGTGACAGCTCCGGAAGGCGACGAGGGGCCGGGTCCACCGGCGGCTCACGTCGCTGTCTCCGAGCGGGCAGCGGAGGTAGCGGCTCCGGAAAGCGACGAGGGGCCGGGTCTGCCGGCGGCTCACGTCGCCGTCTCCGGGCTGACAGCGGAGGTGACGGATCCGGAAGGCGACGAGGGGCCGGGTCCACCGGCGGCTCACGTCGCTGTCTCCGGGCTGACCGTGGGGGTGGCGGCTCCGGAAAGCGACGAGGGGCCGGGTCTGCCGGCGGCTCACGTCGCCGTCTCCGGGCTGACAGCGGAGGTGACGGATCCGGAAGGCGACGAGGGGCCGGGTCCACCGGCGGCTCACGTCGCTGTCTCCGGGCTGACCGTGGGGGTGGCGGCTCCGGAAAGCGATGAGGGGCCGGGTCTGCCGGCGGCTCACGTCGCTGTCTCCGGGCAGACAGCGGAGGAAGTGGCTCCGGAAAGCGACGAGGGGCCGGCTCCACCGGCGGCTCAGGTCGCTGGCTTCCCGGACGGAGGTATCGACGGGGGCCGTATCCGGGGGGTGCCAACACCAGTCTTGTCCCCCGGAATAGCTCCCGCTGCAGGTCGGCGAGGGCTTCAGCTAGCTCCCTCTCCTCCCTGCCAGATCTCCGCCGCCCTCCGCTCTGCCTTTTTGGAGGGAACCTCGCTCCAGCTGGGTCCATTTCTTTTAGCAGCCTCACCGTTCAGTCTGGTCGGGTCCTACTGTCATGAAGTGTGGTGCGGGTTGGTGGTGAGGCAGACGCAGCGGACCCAGGAATGATGAATATGATGATTTTAATTATAAATAAACCCAGCAACAGGTAGTACACACACTGACAACGGATAGACTAGACATTGACGAGGACCCGACGAGGAACAAGGAACACAGGTGGAGTTAAATACACGGGAGGGTAATCACAGAGACGAGACACACCTGGGAACAATCAAGGGGAGGACAGGACAACGAAGAGACTTAAGGACACAAAAAACTCTAAATGAACACAGAAAACACAGATCCTGACAATTATAAAGCCTTATGGCCCGTGGGACAAAGGAGTTTTTAATCCTCTCAGTTGAACAACCCAGTGAGAGGAGCCTGTCACTGAAGGAGCTCCTCTGGTTGGAGAAAACAGTGTACAGAGGATGGCTGGTGTTCTCCAGGACTAGACTGAGTTTAGACAGTGTCCTCTGTTCCACCACCGTCTCCACAGACTCCAGGCTCACACCGACCACAGAGCCAGCTCTGCAGAGGACGCGTTTCAGTCTCTGTGTGTCTCTCTTCCTTGCATTGCCCCCCAACAAACGATTGCATAGAATATAACAGTAGACACAATGGACTTATAAACATGTACAGGAGCTTAGAGCACACATTGAAGGAGGCCAATCTCCTCAAAAAGTACATTCTACTCTGTGCTTTCTTGTACACATTATCTATATTGGAGAACCAGTTCAGCTTATTGTCTAGTTGTAGGCCCAAGTATTTGTATGTGCTGACCACCTCCACCTCTATACCATCGATGTTAATAGGCTGAGGAAAGAGGGGCACCCTACGGAAGTCAAGAACCATCTCTTTTGTTTTAGAGAGATTAGAGAGATTGGGAGCTGTGGCAGCTGAAGGAGCAACAGCTTGTCCTGCTCTCTCCCGTTTTTACTGATAACTCTGCCTGAGCTATTTTTAAAGTGACAGTTTTTATAGTTATATTCACATTTTCAACATCTTAACTGGATTACTACAAACCTAAAGACTGGGGGATTTTCTTACTTTTATTTTTACCTTACTTTTCTTCATCTCCAAGTTGAACTGGGACAAAATGCCTCCGGCCGACCCCAAGGACATTAGCAGTATTATACAACGACTTCAGTCTATAGAAATGAAGATCAAACAGCTGGAGGTGAACTTTGAAATCAACGCTAACTATGGAAATCAGACAACTCTTCCTCAAATCAACGGAGAGGTTGTACGCCTCGCATCAAGCAGCTCACCCTGGAACGCTCTGGGTGCCAAGCCGAAGCAAAAGTCTCACACCGCAGATCCGATGAGGCGACTGACAGGGAGAACCCCTCACCTGGACGAATCAGCGTGGCCGGCTCTGAGCCGAAACCCACCTTCAACCTCAACACCTGCTCCACCAAAGAAAAACAAACAAGCAGCAGCAACCAAAATGGTTCCACCGACCCCGCTCCCAAGGACAGAGCGACCAGCCCGGGCCTCAAAACATTCTGACTCTGTGGGAATCCCACTGAAAAACAGATTTTCTGCACTCCAGCCTGAGCCTCTGAGTGAAACCTCGCCTTCAAACATCAACAATGAGGCAAGACCATCACATCCACCCCCTAAAGACAAAGCGGCTACCAGGAAAACGAAAGGTATGCCAAAAGTGCTTATTGTTGGAGATGAGGCAGTAAATGGAATCAGTCACGTTTGCAATCCCAAGAAAACGAGAGTGATTTCTTTTCCTGGTGACACTGTATCTGATTTAACTCGTAAAGTTCTTTCGCTAACCACTGATCAGCCAGATATTGAGTCCTTAGTTGTGCATGTTGGAGCCAACGATGTGGCAAAGCAGAAATCTGAGATTCTGAAAAAGGACTTTAATATTCTACTGAACACTATGGGAAAGCTAAAAATGAAGTTATTTCTCAGTGGTCCAATTCCATCACCTCAATGGGGAGACGAAAAACACTCCAGGCTGGACATGATAAACAAATGGCTGATTAAAAGCTGCTCTGCCAGCTCAGTGACCTTCATCGATAACCTCTGGATCTATTGGCAGCGCTTTCACCTTTTTGGAACAGGCGGATGCAATCTTAATAAACATGGGATAAAGCTACTCACTGCAAATCTTTTTCATTTTATCAACAAGGACAGCAACGTGATCATCGCTTCAAAACAACAGGCTCAAGGATTTCTGACTAGGAAGGAACCGTCGGCTTATCAGGAACAAACAGTTTCAAAAGCAGCTGATACATCGACTGGAGGCGGAGCGACTGGTTCCCTTCCTCCTTCTCCCCTCCCTCTCTGCTCACCCACTCATTCACAGGATTCACAAGATACACATGGAGAAATGTCTTCTGGACCGGAGTTTCTTAAATTTACAGATGGAATGAATCAACAGGTTGTACTTGGGACGTCTCTCCTTAGCGCTCACGTAGCAGACCTCACTTCATTTAAGCCACCTGACTCTAACGTCCCAGAGGATCCATCACTCTGCGTTTCTGAGGTCTGAGGCCGGGGTCCAGACTTTATCTTTACACCCTTCTTACTCCAGAATGTGTCTGGCCCCCCGGCACTGCAGAACAGGACATTACCTGTCCGGATAACTACAAGAAAATTTACAAGAAACGGAAACATAAAATACAGGGGACCTAATTCAAACATCAGACTGATCCCCTGCCTAAAGGAACCTCAGACTGAAGATTTCTTGACCTCCAGGTCACTTAAACTAGCTCTTTTAAATACCAGATCTCTCTGTGCTAAAGCTCTATTAATTAATGATTTCATCACTGAGCATAATATCGATGTTATGTTTCTGACAGAAACATGGTTGAATGATAATAATGAATCGATCGTACTAATTGAATCTGCGCCTCCTAACTACAATTTCTTCAATGAGAATAGAAAACACAAAAAAGGAGGAGGCGTGGCTTCAATATTTAAGAATACCATAAATTGTAGTAAAATCTCTTTGGGTCATTTCACCTCTTTTGAGTATCTTGGAATTGAGGTTAAAGGCCGCAAACGAACTTTGACTGTAACTTTATACAAAACTCCAACTTTTGTGGAAAATTTCTTTACTGACTTGAATGAACTTCTATCTCTTATATGCATTGATTATGATTGTTTAATAATTGTCGGTGATTTCAACATTCATGTTGACGACCCCCAAGACAGAGGGGCAAAAAAGCTCGCTAATATTTTAGAGACTTTTGGTCTAACACAACATGTCAAACAAGCAATACACACTCAAGGACACACACTGGACCTGGTTATCAGTAAGAGTGTGAATATTTCCAATGTCTCTGTAACTGATGTCGCCCTGTCGGATCACTTCGCTGTTATCTTTGAAAGTTCTTTATCTTTTAACCCACTTGGACAAACAGCAACCATCACAAAACGTTCTCTCACTGAAAACACAGCAGAAACTTTTAATCAAATCTACTCTTCTTCCTCACCCGTAAGCTGTAATGATGTAGATAAGTTGGTAAATGATTTTCAGTCTAAAGTTTCAGATATTATTGATTCCATTGCCCCAATTAAAATGCAGGTTGTGTCTGGTAAAAAGAAATCTCCATGGAGAAATGCACAAACAGTTAGATCTGCAAGACAACTCTGCTGCAGGGCAGAACGAAAATGGCGTAAAACTCAACTCCACGTTCATTGTGATATATATAAGGAAAGACTACGTAACTATCATTTAACACTAAAACATGCAAGAGAGGCTTTCTTTGCGGATGTCATAAACAAAAACATTAATAATGCTCGAGCTTTATTTGCAACAGTTGACAGAATCACAAACCCTCCTGTGACGTTACCGCCTGAATTCCAATGTATTGCCGCCTGCAACCAGTTTTCTAGGTTCTTTTCAGAGAAAATTCAAAAAATCAGAGGATTAATCTGTACATCCACTATAAAGTCAGTACCAATGCTGTGCCCAAACAAAACAAATACAGGAAAAATGACCCAATTTCAACTACTTAATTATAAAACCCTACAGGAAATTATAAGTCAACTAAGCTCCAGTTCCTGCTGTCTGGATGTTTTACCCACACATTTCTTTAAGAAAGTCCTGCCTGTTATTGCTGCTGATCTGATCCAAATAGTAAACTCATCGCTCTCGTCAGGCGTTTTCCCCCAGGCTTTAAAAACAGCAGTAATCAAACCACTGATAAAAAAGAACAATCTGGACAAATCACTAATGCAGAATTACAGGCCGATCTCCAACCTCCCATTCATAAGCAAAGTTATTGAAAAAGCTGTGTGTAAACAATTAACTAGCTTCCTAACTATAACCAACCTCTTTGACTCCTTCCAGTCTGGTTTTCATGCTCACCACAGCACAGAGACCGCCCTCGTAAAAGTGTTCAATGACATCCATATAAATATGGACTGTGGCAGAGCCACAGTGCTGGTTCTGTTGGACCTCAGTGCAGCTTTTGACACTGTTGACCATGACATATTACTGAATCGACTGGAGAGTTGGGTCGGACTCTCCGGTCCAGTGCTTAACTGGTTTGAATCCTACATAAAGAACAGGGATTTCTTTGTTTCAATTGAAAACTTTTCATCAAAGAGGTCAAAGGTCACATGTGGGGTACCCCAAGGTTCAATCCTAGGACCCCTTTTATTCAATATTTATATGCTCCCACTAGCTCAGGTTATAACAGGAAATAATATTAGCTACCATAACTATGCAGATGACACACAGCTCTACATTATGATGTCACCAGGTGACTCAGAGCCCATCCAATCACTGAACAGATGCTTAGAACAGATAAATGTGTGGATGTGCCAAAACTTTCTCCAGCTGAACAGAAACAAAACTGAAGTTATTATTTTTGGACCTAAAGAGGAACGATCTAGAGTCAACGCACAGCTTCAGTTATTACAACTGAAAACCAGCGATCAGGCCCGAAACCTGGGAGTAGTGATGGACTCTGACCTGAACCTCCAGAGCCACATAAAGACAGTTACAAAGTCGGCCTTCTATCACCTGAAGAACATTTCCAGGATTAAAGGACTAATGTCTCAACCAGATCTAGAGAAACTCATCCATGCGTTCATCTTCAGTCGTATTGATTATTGCAACAGCGTCTTCACAGGTCTGTCCAACAAATCAATCAAACAGCTGCAGCTGATCCAGAATGCTGCTGCTCGTGTTCTCACTAAAACCAGGAAGATAGAGCACATAACACCAGTTTTAAAGTCCCTCCACTGGCTCCCTGTAGCTCAAAGAATAGACTTTAAAATACTGTTGTTAGTTTATAAATCACTGAACGGCTTAGCACCACAATACATTAAAGATCTGCTTTTATTGTATCAACCTTCCAGACCTCTCAGGTCTTCCGGTTCTGGTCTGCTCTGCATCCCCAGAACCAGAACCAAACGAGGAGAAGCAGCTTTCAGCATCTATGCACCACAAATTTGGAACAAACTTCCAGAAAACTGTAAAACAGCTGAAACACTGACTTCTTTTAAATCTCAACTAAAAACCCACCTGTTTAGAATTGTATTTAAAATGTAATCACTTACAAATTTATTGATGGAACTTGACTTAATGCTTTGTTTTTGATTCTATGTTGCATTGTGTTTCTGTGTTTGTAATGATGTAAAGCACTTTGAAATGCCTTGCTGCTGAAATGTGCTATACAAATAAAATTTGATTGATTGATTGATTGATAGAGATGTTCAGTTCAAGTTTATTCCTGTGGCACCATGCCCCAAAATCCTTCACCAGGCTCCTGTACTCCCCCCTCCTTTATACACGCCACAATGGCAGTATCGTCCGAAAATTTCTGCATGTGGCATGTAACTGAGTTGTATTTAAAGTCGGAGGTATAGAGGGTGAAGAGGAGGGGCGAAAGAACCGTGCTCTGTGGAGCACCTGTGTTGCTGGTCAGAGTGGTGGACCTACAGCTCGCCATCCTGACAAACTGTGGTCTGTTGGTCAAGTAATCTGTTATCCAGCACACCAGATGGGGGTCCACAGCCATGATGTTCAATTTCTCCTGTAGTAGATGGGGCTGGATAGTATTGAAGGCGCTAGGGAAGTCGAAAAAAAGCATCCTTACAAAGCAGCCCCCTCCATCCAGGTAGGAGAGGGAACAATGAAGCAGGAAGAGAACAGCATCCTCAACACCCACCCTCTCTCGGTAGGCGAACTGAAGAGGGTCCCGTACGTTCTGCACCTGGGGTTGCATCATGTTCAAGACCAGTCGCTCTAATGTTTTCATGACGTGGGACATCAGAGCAACTGGCCTGTAGTCATTTGGCTCACTTGGGCGACCCTTTTTTGGAACAGGGACTATGCAGGATGTTTCCATAGTGTGGGAACCACACCCAGTCGCAGACTCAGGTTAAAGGCCTGCTGTAGAGGTTCTTCCAATTTCTTCAGCACAGACCTTTAGAACCCTCGGACACACCCGGTCTGGTCCTGCAGCCTTCCTAGGATGAAGTAGTCTCAGCTCAGTCCGCACCTGGTCAGCAGTGATGGAAGGAGGATGAGTGGTAGGAGCGAATAGAGAAGGTGAGAAGCAAATAGAGGCAGAAAGAGGAGAGATAGAGGTGGAAGGATGATGGATAGGAGGGCTGGAGGAGGATTGTGGGAGGGAGGAGGTGGCATGGGGGGAACTGAACCGATTGAAAAAAGAGTTAAGTTCATTGGCTCTCTCAGGGTCCCCATCCACTGCGCTGCCACTCTTACTACTACATCCTGTTATTGTCTTCATACTGTTCCAAACCTCCCGCATGTTGTTATCACTCAAGTTTTTTTCCAGCTTCCTCCTGTATGCCTCTTTAGCCTCCTTCAGGCAGAGTTTAAGTTCCCTCTGTATCCTCCTCATCTCTTCACGGTTTTTGTTCCTCCTGAACGCTCTCTTTTCTCTTCAGAATAGCCTTTACTTCACTGGTGACCCAGGGTTTGTTGTTAGAAAAACATGTAACTGTTTTGACAGGGGCAACCATGTCAACACAAAAGTTCAAATAGTCTGTCATACACTCCACAGCCCCCTCAATGTCCTCCCCATGAGACCCCACTACAACACTCCAATCTGTGATCGCAAGACAGTCTTTAAGAGCGTCCTCTGCTTCAGCGGACCACTTCCTGACTTGCACCATTTTGACTTCTTGTCTCTTCACAAGCGGGGTGTATGTAGGCTGCAGGTGTACAAGATTATGGTCCAATTTACCAAGAGGAGGAAGAGGAGTAGCTGAGTAGGCATCCTTAGTGTTTGCATACAACAGATCAACTGTTCTATTTCTACTTGTAGTCTACAACCTGGTGAAAGGTAGTGAGGGTACTTACCAGATTAATGTGGTTAAAATCACCAGAGATAATGATAAAAGTCTCTGGATGCTGAGTTTGCAGTGTTGTAGTGACTTTACAAATAGAATCACACGCTGCATCTGTGTTTGCTCTTGGCGGAATGTAGACACACAAAGCTATGACGTGTGGAAACTCACGTGATATGCAATAGGGTCTGATGCTAACTGCTAATAGCTCCAAGTTAGCGCTGCATAATACAGTGTTAACTGTCAAGTGATTTGGATGGCACCATTCTCTGTTAGCGTACAGTATTAGGCCTCCGCCCTTACTTTTCCCGCTGGCTTTAGGGTCCCGGTCCGCTCTCACAGTGGTAAAACCAGGCAGATCCACATTACCGTCCGGTATGTGGCTAGTTATCCATGACTCCGAACAGATAAGCAGACTGCTTTCCCTGTAGCACTGTTAGTTCCTAACAAGCGCTGTCAGTTTGTCCATCTTATTAGATAAGGCATTCACATTCCCCATCACAACTGAGGGAATTGGTGGCTTTAAACGCTGTCGAGTCCTTGATTTAGCCTTTAGCCTAGCCTTGTGTTTACAGCTGGCTCTGCATCCCCGGTACTTCCGCCTTAGCTCCGGTGGAATAGGATGGTGAAGACCAGCCACGGCATTGTTCGTAAGTGCCAATAGTTCATCCCGCGAATACACGAATCTATTAATGCTGACTTGCATTAGCAGATTTAGGCTTAAAAAAAAATCGTCCACACAAGAACGAACTTATCAAAAACTTAAACAGGAGTTATAAGTAATGCAAAGTTGTCTGTTATTATTAAATCTTAAAACAAGTTAATTTTGCTCTTGTCATTTACAATATCTTTCAGAAAGTAATAGTTTGTGTCACATCTACAGGTTCATAACATCAACAGTAATAACCAAATCTTACTCAAGAGTTTAATAAAAATAAGTGCCATAAATCCAAGTGCATAAATGTTCTTTTGGCTCTTCACTGTTGATAGTGACAGATGTTATCGTTCAAAATACTCAATTTCATGTCCTCAACTCTCCGTGCCACACTGTTACGTGCCAGGCAAACATTCACAAATTCTTGCTTCTTCTCAGGGCAAATGTTCTCCACCATTTTCATAACACAGTCTTTGATAAAAGTATCTTCAGTAAAAGGTTTGCCATGTTTAGCTATTAACATGGCCACTTCGTAGCTTGCTTTGGTGGTATTTTCTTTTGACTCAGGCCTGCGTGAAGAATTGCTGTTGTGATGCCAGTGCAGCTTGGAGCTGCTTCACTTTTTCAGCACGGTCACTCCCTGTTAGCTTGTTGTATGCGTTAGCATGTTTAGTCTGGTAGTGTCTCTTTACGTTGAAATCCTTAAACAAGGCAACCGTCTCACAAATTAGACAAGCACAATTGCCTTGATTTTCAGTGAAGAAGTATTGTAATTCCCATCTCTCTTGAAAGCGGCGGCCCTCACTGTTAACTTGTTTTCTTTGCAGTGGCCATGGCAGAAATGAGTGGAGAGGGGTTCGCTGCACGAAGGCAGACTGATAGTATTAAAGTGGTACTGCCACCATTTGGTGAAAGGAGGAATTACAGTTTCAAGTTTTATGATTTATTTATTCTGTTTGACAGTGCAGGCGGGCCATAAATAATACATTATAAGACTGAAGCTGCGGGCCGTATGAAATCTGACCGTGGGCCGTGATTGGCCCCCGGGCCGGACTTTGGACATGCCTGCCCTAGGACTTCTTGGCACCGCCACTGGTGACGAATCAGGGGTGCAATGCTCGTGTGTTGTCTTCAATCCCCCCATTTCAGCTCATCTGATTGTTGTCAGCATTGTGGCTTAATAGCTGGACACCAAAGGTTTTTTTACACCATAATAGTTCACTGCTACACCTTACTGTTGTGCTTGATGCTATTTCTGACAGTTTAAATTTATATGGTCTCAGAGAGAGTTTATTATGAAAATGTAACATTACAGTCAGTTTACAGTCAGTTCCTTTTCATCTCCGTATCTAGTGTTGTCCTCCACTCAGTCCTTTTCCTCCTCCAGTAGAGAGAGGGGGGTTCCAGAGGCCAGGTGCTGCTGAGTGTTGATTCTTAGTGTCTATAAGCACAGTTGGGGGACAAAGACAGTATTGAGGTAGGAGGCATGGTGCAGGGAGCAGAGGATACTCTTACAGACTGACCAGTGTTTGTGCCAAGTCCTCCCTTCATACACACAAAAGACACTGTGTTCTGTTTCTCCCCACTCCCCAGATTTGTCCTGTCTGCCTCTTTTTCTCCATCTCCCCTTCCTTCTACCTCTTTTCCCTCTTTTTTATTTTGTGCAGGTAGGCTTGCATTAGAGTCAGTAACTAGAGTAGAGATCAGATAGCAGATGCTCTAAGACCAGTTTTGAGACTGTCTACCCAACACGTAGAATGCAAAGCAAAGACGGTGGAAGGAAAGTGGATAGGATTCAGAGGCTAACATTAGCCATTAAGTAAAGAGAAGATGTAAAACTCATGAATATTCTTCATGCTTAGTTTGAATTTTTTTTCTAAGGGTCCTTTTTTCTTTTCTGTAGATCTTGTATCATATATTCATGCAGACAAAAGCTTCAAATTGGTGCTAATAGAAAAATTGGCAGCACGCACTTCAATACTCAGATTGTTACAGGGGTGAAATAATAACCTGCAACCATTAAAGGATATTTGCACAAAAGACCTGAAAGCAGGAAGCTTTGTGCTGCCATGGCAACGCATTCCCTACAAGAACTTAGCGGTTGTGCTCTTAATGGCTTGCACTATCCTAATAATCTGTATGAATTACCATTTTGGCACTCTACCTTTCAGGGTGACATGGCCTCTTGCTAGCTTGATCAGCCCACTTTCTTTATCACAAGTGTATCAGCATGCCCATGGAATGGCCAGGAGCGTCATGTTAATTTCTGACCCATTTTTTTCCAGAACTGAATGAAGAAGCAACCAACAAGGTTGCTTACTTTTTTAAAAACAAAAAATATGACTATTTCTCATACTTCCAATGATATTTGATGAAACGTCCCTTTGCATGTCTCAGAGAAGATCGTTTTCTTCATTGAACAACTCTTGTTGTTCGATACCAGCAGAATTCTGACTGCATACTGAACCAAGTTTCTTTTCAGAATCAGTGGTTTATTAAAATCTTATAATGGAGACAGAGACAGTTTCAGAGGTGAGGTAGATGCAGTGGACCCAGCTTGAAGTGAGAGAATTGAAGATTTAATGATAAGTGACAAAATACACAATCCAGGTAGCACAGGCAAGGAGCTCAGATGCTGGTAGCAACTGGTTAACCTTTCCCAGGCAGAACAGGCAAGCAACGCCAATGAACTCTCACCCTGGTAGCAACAGGCCGAAGACAACTGACAATAGACAAGGACCCGACAGGGAAACACAAACACAGGTGGGACTAAATACGCAAGGGAGTAATCAAGCGGAAACAAGAGACAGCTGGAGACAATCAAGGGGTAGGTGGGACAACTGGGAGACTCAACTTAACATAGAAACCTAAATTAACACACAGAACAACCAAATCCTCACGGCACCCCCCCAATCAATGGCGGCTCCATGACACCCAAAAACAAACCAATCAGGGTGGTCAGAGAGGCGCTGGATCGAGGAGCCAGATGAAATTTCCTCATCTGATCATAGTCAGATTCCAGTCCCATTTCCTGCAGCAGCAGTGGAGAAAGCAGAATCTCAACATCCTTGTATAAGTCCTTCTGGGCCAACTCCAACTGCTGCTGGGTGACCTCCCTATGTGACCTCCTTAACCCTCTGATGCGTGAGTTACTGACTGCAGTCTTCCATTGATTTTGACCCATGTTAAAATCAATGTGTTTTTATGCTCCTTTTATCATTTTTGATTCAAAATAATGTTTTGTAAAATACTTTATGCTGTGTTTCATATTACTACACCAGCTACTCTTTTTGTTGCAAAACAAGGAACTCCTCTTCTTGGCCGAGTCTTGTTGGAAGAACTGCACATTTGCATCACTGGAAATGCTGTTCTCCCACCATTGACTGCTCCTGCTGCTCCCGTGATGACAACAAACACATCACCTGCATCACTTACCTCTGCTGCTGCTCATATAGGTTGTGTGAAATCATTCATTCATAAAGTCAGACTGGATCCTACAGTTAAACCTGTATGACAAAAGCTTAGATGCAAAGGGAAGCCTTTGCAGTGAGAGCTCCAATTTCAGCCAAACTGAACCGCCTCCTGAAAGCTGGAGTCATTGAACGCATCGATGCATCGCCATGGGTTTCACCAATCGTAGTAACAGGACGCAAAACAGGAGAAATACGATTGTGTGCAGACCTCCGTGAACCAAACAGAGCTGTTATTACAGACTGCTATCCCCTACCACACGTGGACGAGTTGTCAGTTTACAAGGCGCAACACTGTTTTCTACAATCACCCTAGCCAATGCATACTACCAGTTACCCTGCATGGAAGATAGCAGAGATTTAACTGCATTTATCACACCTGAAGGTCTTTTCAGATTTGCAAAGTTCCTTATGGCCTTGCCTCCGCTCCCTCAGCATTTCAAAAGATGATGGCTGAGATTCATCCACGATCTTCCAGGTTTCCAGATTACCTGGATGACCTCATCATCTATGGTAAAACTCCTGCTGGCATGACAGCAACTGCTGGTCTTGTGCTAAATGAAAACAAATGTCATTTCAGAAAGACATCTTTACATTTTTTGGGTCATGTCATAACTGCAGATGGCATTCTCCCAGACAAAGAACACGTTGACACTGTTTTAAATGCTCCTCCACCCACTGATCCTGCTGCATTGAGATCCTTCCTTGGGTTGGTATCTTGGTACTCAAAGTTCTTGCCCAATTTCACAACCATAGCGGCACCTATGCATTTTTGTGGGACAAGTAACTATGTATGGACTGCAGAAGCACAGACAAGCTTTGAAGAAATTAAGCAGCTTCTGGTGAACAGCCCTGCTCTTGCACTGTTTAATCCTTCTCTACATATTGTGATATCTACTGCTGCCAGTGATTAAGGACTAGGAGCTGTCTTTTCCCACGTTCAGCCTGATGGAACAGAGAAGCCTGTGGCCTTCGCTTCTCGCACATTGTCTACAACCAAACAAAAGTACTCTATTGTCGAGAAGGAAGCACTTGCATGTGTGTTGGCTACAGAGTAATGGAGAACATATTTGTGGGGTCGACGCTTCACCCTTCGAACAGACCATCAAGCTCTAACCACATTTCTGCCCACAAAAGGAATGAATCGAGCTGGACTGCACATTGAACGATGGTCAGCTCACCTGCTGTATTTTGATAAATACAGCTGTGCAGCTCGATTCATTCCTTTTGTGGGCAGAAATGTGGTTAGAGCTTGACGATGTCATTTAACCACTTTGTTCTCAAAACTACACAGCAGATTGCCTGACACGCCTGCCTCTGCCTGCGATATCAGATCCTGTACTAGACGTGGATCCAGAAATGGTGTCACAGATATCTGCTACTCTCTCTGCTCTTTCTGTTACTAACTTTGATTCAGCTTGCTTCTCCTGCCCTGAACTGACAGATATGCATGCACAAATGGAAAACAGCTGGCCTGCCTCCATTAAATCAGTCAGTGATACACTTGCTCCGTACTACAAAATCAGAAATGAACTCCCCACTTACTGTAAGAGGTGGGGAGTTTCACACCTCTGGAGTTTCACACCAGAGGTGTGAAACTCGTCGCACCACTTTCTGTCAGACATTCTCTGATTACACTTGCACATGAAAGTCATCAAGGAATAGTGCACACAAAACAGTGCTTGAGAAACCTCTACTGGCGGCCGAAAATGGACTCACAAATTCAGGATGCCATAAAGTGATGTGTCATATGCCAGTCAAAACTGCCCAAACATGCCCTGCTCCTCTTCTGCCTGTACCACTGCCAGATGTGCCATGGAAAAAACTTGGACTTGACATTGTAGGTCCATTTGACACAGTTATTCCTTCTTGCAGATTTGCCATTACATTGACTGATTAATGGCCTGAACTTGCTTTCTCACATACTGTCACTACGAATTGTGTTATTTAATTCTTATCAACTGTTTTCAATTGTCATGGCAACCCTGAGAACATTGTTACAGATAATGGCACTCAGTTTACATCTGGAGCCTTCTCATCATTCCTCCAGAATAGAGGAATATCTCACACCAGAACATCTGTCTACTATCCAGCTGCCAACGGTGCCATTGAAAGACTTCATGGTGCCCTCCGCACCTGCATTCAAACTGCAATTCAACAGTCTACGCCGTGGAAAGACATTGTCTCAGAATGGCTTCAAGTAAGCTGTGCAACACCTCATGCAACTACATCCACCTCTCCATATGAACTTCTCTTTGGGAGGAAAATGTGTACTAAACCGGACATACACCCATTGCCTCCTGCTACATCTCCACTGCACGACAGGGCATAACATGAAGTCATGAAACATCAAACCAAAATGAAACGTTACACTGATGCCAAGCATGGTGCAAGGGTACCATCATTCCAGATAGGAGAGAGGATGAGGATACAGAATCCATTACACGTTCCAAAAGGTCACCCTGCAACCATCAAAAAGATTAAAGGTAAACACACCTTCATGCTGAGTGACGGAAGGAATTGGAATGCATTCCACCTTGCACACTGCACTCCAGTTTCTGGACAAGACTCTACTGCGACAGGACTGGAAAAGGCAGATTCACGTGCAAAATATAAACCCGGTTAGCACAGAGACTTTGTTATGTTTGTGATAATTGGCTAGTTTTAGGGGAAGTTTTTCTATGTTATATTTAGACTTAAGTAAAAATGAAAGGTCACCAAGTTTGGAGAAAATATAATTAGGGATAAAATTCCACAAAGAGTCAGGGTTCAATAAAAAAATTCTGATCCAATTGATTTTAAATGTGTAATTTAAAGATGAGAAATCTAAAACATGTAGACCACCTCAGTCTACAGAGTTTAGGAGCATAGAGTCTTTGATGTAATATGTTTTATTTCTCCAGATAAAATTGTAGAGCATTTTATCAAGTTTTACAGGTAGCAGTATCGACATTTAATGCTAGTGCAGCACAAATTAACCTGGATATCCCTTCAGCTTTAGATAACAGTATTCTTCCTCGTAAAGATAGATCTCTTTGAAGCCAGTGGTTTAATTCTCTTTGGTTTTATCCATTGTAGGGTCAAAGTTAAGCTTGCATCTTTCTTTGGCATCTTTTGATAATTACACCAAGATATGAAACTTGTGTTTTAACAGGAATGTTGTAAAGATGGGATTTGCTACAGGATGATTTGGGAAGCAATTCACATTTGTTTAAATTAAATTTGAGGACTGAAGCATCAGAGCAAGCATCATGAGCTTAACAGGAATTTGGTCAGCATCTCTCAGAAACAGTGTCGTGCCATCAACAACTTGACTAATACAAATTTCTCTATCAAAAACTGAGATACCACGGATATTGTTTTCCAGAGTAAATGTTTCAAGACGTTGGGCTGCGATCAGGAATAAATAAGGGGAAACATTGCAGCCCTGTCTTACTCCTAATACAAATTTCTAATTTCTAAAGACTAATACAAATTTCTAAAGACTAATACAAATTTCTCTATCAAAAACTGAGATACCACGGATATTGTTTTCCAGAGTAAATGTTTCAAGACGTTGGGCTGCGATCAGGAATAAATAAGGGGAAACATTGCAGCCCTGTCTTACTCCTAATACAAATTTCTAATTTCTAAAGACTAATACAAATTTCTAAAGACTAATACAAATTTCTCTATCAAAAACTGAGATACCACGGATATTGTTTTCCAGAGTAAATGTTTCAAGACGTTGGGCTGCGATCAGGAATAAATAAGGGGAAACATTGCAGCCCTGTCTTACTCCTTTGGATACAGAAATTCTGGGACAGGTGCCATGCTTCAGTTTAATACAGCAGTTAATTTTCTTGTAAAGAGTCTGAATAGATTTTATAAAATATTGCCAACCATCCATTTTCTTCCGCTTTATCCAGGGTTGGGTCGCGGGGGGTAGCAGCTTCAGAAGGGAGGCCCAGACTTCTCTTTCCCCAGCCACTTTTTCCAGCTCCTCCGGGGAATTCCCAAAGCATTCCCAGGCCAGCCGAGAGACGTAGTCCCTCTAGCGCAGGGGTCTCAAACTCAATTTACCCGGGGGCTGCTGGAGGTAGAGTCTGGGTGAGGCTGGGCCGCATTCACACACACGGTCTCCTCAGCCGAACCTTTCTGATTGCCTATTACCATATTTGGCCGTAGTCAGGCGCTGTAACAGCCGTAATTGTGTAGTGTCTCTTTAAGATACTCTAGTATTGCTAATGATGTCAGAAGTATGCGCCACGGCTTCTCTGTAGAGAGCGTGGGAGAAACGTGCTAGACGGACATGTTAGCTCCCTAACTTTTTAGTAATGTTACGGGTTGTTTGGACGCTGCTCAATTTTCATGTCTGATAATATAGCAGCCGTTCAACCGGGCTTTGTAAGGTTGGTGAAGAGAGTATTTATTAAAGGACAACACTGTGGAATTCCCAGTACCAGTGTGGTTGTGAGTTTTTGACCGTCCTGACAAATCTGCCGCCTCCTCTCCTCCCTTAAACACAACCCAAGCATTACAGTGCCTAACCATTGATGAGGGTGGGAACGTAGATCGACTGGTAAATCGAGAGCTTCACTTTTTGACTCAGCTCTCTCTTCACCGTGACAGATCGGTACAGCGCCCACTTCACAGCAGACGCTGCGCCAATCCGCCTGTTGATCTCCCGCTCCCTTCTTCCCTCATTCGTGAACAAGATCCCGAGATACTTGAACCCCTCTACTTGGGGCAGTACACCTCCCCCCACCCCCGCCCCGGAGAAGGTACTCTACCTTTTTCCAGCTTAAGACCATGGCCTCAGATTCGGAGGCACTGATCCTCATCCTGGCCGCTTCACACTTGGCTGCGAACCGCTCCAGCAAGAGCTGCAGATCACGACATGATCTGCAAAAAGCAGAGATGCGATTATAGGCCACCAAAACGGATCCCCTCAACACCTTGGCTGCACCTAAAAATTCTGTCGAATCAACAGAATCGGTGACAATGGGCAGCCCTGGCAGAGTCCAACTCTCACGGGAAGAGAGCCCGACTTACTGCAGGCAATGCGGACCAGACTCTGACACCGGTCATACAGGGACCTGACAGCCCATATCAAAGGGCCCGGTACCCCAGACTCCCGGAGAACCCCCAACAGAGCTCCCAGAGTTACACGGTCAAACACCTTCTCCAAGTCCACCAAACACATGTAGACCGGTTGGGCGAACTCCCATGCACCCTCCAGGACCCTGCTGAGAGTGTAGAGCTGGTCCAGTGTTCCACAACCAGGACAAAAACCACACTGCTCTTCCTGAATCAGAGGTTTGAATATCCAGGGCCCCTGAATAGACCTTGCTAGGGAGGCTTAAGAGTGTGACTCCCCTATAATTGGAGCACACCCTCCGGTCCACCGAGGAGCTTTTTAACCACGTCGGCGACCTCGTCCCTAGAGATTGGAGAGCCCAACCCAGAGTCCCCAGGCTCAGCTTCCTCAATGGAAGGCATGTTGGTGGGATTGAGTAGGTCTTCGAAGTATTCTGCCCACCAGCTCACAACATCCCGAGTTGAGGTCAGCAGCACACCATCACCACTATAAACAGTGTTGGTGCTGTACTGCATCCCCCTCCTGAGAGGCCAGATAGTGGACCAGAATCGCCTCGAAGCCATGCGGAAGTCTTTCTCCATGGCCTCTCCAAACTCCTCCCACACCTGAGTTTTTGCCTCAGCAACCACCCGAGCCGCATGCCGCTTTGCCTACCGGTACCCATCAGCTGCTTCTGGAGTACCATAGGCCAATAAGGCCCGGTAGGACTCCTTCTTCAACCTGATAGCATCCCTCATCAAAGGTGTCCACCGACGGGTTTGAGGGATGCCGCCGTGACAGGCACCGACAACCTTGCGGCCACAGCTCAGATAAGCTGCCTCGACAATGGAGGCACAGAACATGGTCCACTCAGACTCAATGTCCCTCACCCCCGCCAGAACATGTTAAAAGTTCTGCTGGAGATGGGAGTTAAAGCTCCATCTCACAGGGGATTCTGCCAGACATTCCCAGCAGACCCTCACAACATGTTTGGGCCTGCCAGGTCTGACCGGCATCCTCCCCCCCACCGGAGCCAACTCACCACCAGGTAGTTGTTAGTGGACAGCTCCGCACCTCTCTTTACCCAAGTGTCCAAGACATACGGCCGCAGATCCGATGAAACGATGACAAAATCACTCATCGAACTGCGGCCTACTGTGTCCTGGTGCCAAGTGCACATATGGACACCCTTATGCCTGAACATGGTGTTCGTTATGGACAATCCGTGACGAGCACAGAAGTCCAGCAACAAAACACCACTCGAGTTCAGATCGGGGGCGCTGTTGCTCCCAACCACACCCCTCCAGGTCTCACTGTCATTGCTCACGTGAGCATAGAAGTCCCCCAGCAGAACAAGGGAGTCCCCAGGAGGGGCACTGGAGAGTGCTTAGATTTTCTCTAAGGACGCCAAAAAGGGTGGGTAATCTGAACTGTCATTAGGCCCATAAGCACAAACAGTCAGGACCTGTTCCTCCACCCGTATGCGGAGGGAGGCTACCCTCTCATTCACCGGGGTAAACCCCAACGTACAGGCATCAAGATGGGGAGCAACAAGTATGCCCACTCCTTCCCCTACACCTCTCACCGTGGAAGTATGTCCAGCCCCTCTCAAGGAGACTGGTTCCAGAACCAGAGCCATGCATCGAGGTGAGACCGACTACTTCTAGCCGGAACCTCTCAACCTCACACACTAGCTCTGGCTCCTTCCGCACCAGAGGTGACATTCCACGTCCCAAGAGTCAGCTTCTGCAACCGAGGATCGGACCGCCAGGGCCCCCTCCCTCGGCTGCCACCTATCACACATTGCACCCGACCCCTTTGGGCACTACCTATTTTTACTACCTCTACAATATTTTTACTACCAACACAAAATCAAGCAACAACCTCTTTTGGGGGAGCGGTGAATTCCAGGGGTGCACTGATTTATTGGCCAGGTGATTTATCAGCAGATTTCCTTAATTTTGGGAGATCGGTGATCGGCCAATACTTACAAGTGAAGCCAATTTTTCTACCTCAGCAAAGGTCTGAAAATCAGCCACTGTCCTCTTCTGCTCTGCTGTGAGAGAGGTCTGACTGATAAGACTGGCCCACCAGGTCAAGTCTGCATGGTTGCAGTTAACAGTCCCCCACTGTTACCAAAAGCAATTTTTTATTGACATTGTCAGGGTTCCTGTGTGCGTGTGTGTGAGTGCGAGTAATGCATCTTTTCCAGCAAGGATTTTGGTGGAGAGCCTGGGTGGGCCTGATGAGCTCCACCTACACAGGTGGCCTACACAGGTGGAGCTCATCAGCCTCATCAGAGAGCTGGGGATAAAGGAGCAGCAGAGCCTTCACCTCAGTGCTGGATAATTAATGTTTACTGGTAGTCTCTCTGGCCTCCTCTTGTAGTGAGCTGTCTCAAGCTTTTGATCCATCTCTTGAGCATTTACCAGAAGTTTCATAGTCCTTGTGTTTGCTGCCTCTAGGTTTGTCACTGGATTTTCCAAGAAGGATCAGTTCAACTGTTTTCTCCTCCTGTGGATCCTACCTTCAAGTTACCTGCCTGCCTGCTCTGCCGTTCCCCCTTCTCCACTCCGCTCCATCAGACCTCTGGCTCTCTGTCACCACCTTCCTCTCACTCGTCTCAGGAATCACCATCAACCATTCTCCACACAGGACTCTGGGCGCCTTTCTCCCACGCTTCACCAGAACCATTCTAAAGTAAGCTGTGTCATATCGCATCTGATCAACTCATGTCAGGCCACCAGTAACCCTACTCTCGTTCCAGGCGCCACCGATCGCATGACACTAACCACTGCCCAGAAAGATCAAGAAGATCAGTCAATTGTTGCTTATTCTTTTGAAAATAAAACCAATTCCTTAACGTGGACTTTGTTGATTCTGCAAGTGGGTCAGAAGGTTAGATCCGAACATGTCAGACATATCAGACAAAAAAATGAGGAGCAAAATCGGAATCGGCAGGTCCGGGTTTCTAAAAATCGGTGATCAGCCAGAAAACTGTGGTCGGTGCACCACTAGTGAATTCACAGCACTGACCCATGTAACATGATGGCCCAGGTAAGACAAAAGATTATCCCACTTACTGGGGGATAAAGGTGTAACTGTGACTTTATCTTGCTAATACATTTTTTAACTTATTTAACTACAGTTCTAGCCCTTCCTCCCATTACCTCACATTCAACACATGCGCAGTATGCTACTTACAACTTAGCATGGTTTGATCACAGTCACGAGGTCATATTTATATTAAGTCCTGAATACTTTACAAAGCGCTTCTCTGGTCATCCAGCCAAAGTCATAAAAACTTTGGCTTTTTCACTCTAAAGCCAAGAGAGACCTGGGAAAGAAGAGGCTTCCTTGGAAATCACCATATTTTCTGATGGTGAGGCGCAAAATGACTCACTAGTCTCAACACTTTAGAGCAGTGGTCCCCAACCCCCCAGCCGCGGACCGGTACCGGTCCGTAAGCCATTTGGTACCGGGCCGCGTAAGAAGTAATTAAATATTTCCGTTTCATTTATTATTTGAGTCTGGGTGATCTTTTATTTTGACAATCCTTTAACCGGATTCTCTCGGTTACGTCTTGTGCGCCAACATTGAGCCCACAAGCAGCAAAATGAGTAAGAAACAGATCAGATATCTTTGGAAAGTTTTGCTGTGAAGGGGAAAAGGCCCAGAGAAGAGACAGGAGAATGGATTTATCCCTGTAGGTGATTCCCACATTCCAAGCTCTGCATGATATGATGACCGGCTCGTTAATGAGGCAATGAAGCTTCAAACTGCTTCGCCACGTAGAGACCAAGCACCCTGTGCATAAGTAACACTTCGGATGTCATTGTCCCTTCATCACTCCCAGATGAGCCCGTCTAATTGCAGAGAAACAAGCTCAGGGCTCCCATTAGTCCTTATCGTGAGTTAAAATTTTCACGAAAGTAAAATATTCATTTTTGTGGCGCATCTGTATCTTATTTTGAAGGGATATGTAAACCTTACCATAGCGACCAGAGTCAGAGCGTTAGGGCAGTGGTCTTGAGGAGAAGAGTAGAGCTTGTGAGTTTTAGGTCTGGTTCACACGGCACGATTTAAGGATTGTCGGCCAATTTTCCAAACCTCTGTGACCACACACGACACAAGCTGATAAAAGTACAGCAGGTTCAATCGGTTCGTGTGTCCAGCCACACGTCAGGAGCAACTCACTACACACGAACCGATTCCACTCACGAACCTCCCGATTCCAAAAGAAAATCCAGTAAAACCACCAACATACCATACGTAGAATAATCAAACACGGACGACGATGTAGAAGCAGTAGTGATAGTTTGTGGACTCATTTTAAGCAACAAAACACGTAACAAATTTTAGTTCGGGCGTATTCAACACACCACCAAGTAACACACCACACACTGCAGGAATTTGTAAGATTGTCGTATAGGGAAAATTTTCTTTCTACGGTTTACAAATCATGTTTCACAGATACAGTACAACTATCCAAAGTTACACACAAAGATGCTTACACAAGTTACAAATCCAGTATGACACACGCACAGGTGTTTTGAGACTATTTTCACTCCATACTTAGTCCACCGGCTACTAACTCTGCCACCAGCAGACTCTCACTGTTAGAAGCAAGGTGGGGTTTTGGAGAGGAATTCCTTGTCATTTTCAAATTTTTTCTTGTAGATATTCCCCGCCGCTTTGTGCCCTCAGATTTCATGCTGCAACATTAACACGAGCTGACACAGTGGATTAAAAGCAGACAGCTGGAATGCCCAGACCCTTTGTGCAGAGTGGACCTCAGCCAACAACCTTCGCTCTAAAGCCAAGAAAGACCTGGGAAAGAAGAGGCTTCTTTGGAAATAAACACAAAACTGGCCAAGAGGGTTGGAATGTACCTGATGAAGTAAATCTATTTTGAGCAGCCTGGCCTGGGCTGTTGGAGCTTAGTCAGGTGTATCAGAGAGAGACCACCAGTCTGGAAAAGGAGCAAGAAGTTAAGAGGGGAGGAAGGAAACTTAAAAATCAAAAGTTTTATCCCATTTTCACTGAAAAGCTGCCTTCTTTCAGAGAATGACGGCTAGTTTTCCTGCAAATGAAGAGCTGTACGCTGAATATACATTAGTAGTAAAGGCTCACCAGTTACTTTCTTAGGCACAGAAGTCAATCAGTCTAGCACAGGGGTCTCAAACTCCAGTCCTTGAGGGCCGCCCTTACAAAAAAATCCCATGAAAATCACATGTGATCACATGTGATTTTCATGTGATCACATAATTCACAAAAAAAATCACATGTTATCACATGTGATTTTCATGTGATCACATGTGATCACATAATCCACAAAAAAAAATCACATGTGATTCCCATTTCCCACATGTGGGTCATATTTTCCACATGTGGTCAAGTATTTTGTTCATGTGTTCAATGTTCCTTGCATCTTGTGATCACATAATTTTTTTCACATGTCAATATCATTAAATTGCCTGTCATACCCACATTTCTCAATATTTTTAAGTACTTGGATGTATTATAGTTATACATTTAAGATATATTTAATGAATGTACAACATATATATTCACATTTAATATTTTTGAAATGTTATATGTCAACAATGGAATAAATCTGATAAGTAAACACTCACACCCATCTGTAATGTAATTCAATTTTTATTTTTTTAACATTGAAATATTTTTTTTTTGTTTATTAAAAATTGAATAATGCATATTAAGCAACATGTCAGAAAGAAAAATCTATGTAAATATGACAGAGTTGGCACATAATGTGTTTGTTGTGAGTTTTGCTGTTAACCAATGTAATATGGTCAGTACCGCTTCCAATGGTATTTACCTTATACTTATCTGCATACAATTAATCTGTGATTGGATGAGCTGAAATGCCCATCCAATCATGTTTCATTTTACTGACGTCTCGAATTCCTCATTGTAAATCTCGCGCAAGTTTACGTAGAAAAGAAATCGTACCTGAGGCTGCAGCTTTTTTTGTGGTAGCAGAACTAAAAAGAAAATATGTATGTTTTAATCAGGTGGGTTAAAGAAAATAAGGTCAGTGTGAGCAGTGACACATTTGTGAAAAACAAAAAAATGCTTTTTGACCCGAAGAGGATCGGCTGGGTGGAACATGGGGTCATTGGGAAGAAACCACCGAAGGATGGGAAAGCCTTTCCGGCTCAGATTCTCAAAGTAAATGGTAAGAACATATCCTCCTGAGACCCAGCCCATTCATTTGTGTCCTTTATAGTGGACATTTTGTTCACCTGTATTTTCTTTTACTATTTTGAGTTACCCTATCAAGCCCTGCAATACTCTTTAGAGGACATCCTGGGCTTTCCAGTGATGTGTCATGTGATAGGTTTGCATGCTGGGAACTCACTTTTTCTTTTCAATCAAAATGGCTGCCATACCAACAACCACATTTTATGGAAAGAGGAAAGGTAAGCAAATTATTCTTTATCTATTGCTATTTTTACCATGATAATTATATATAGTCTTGTTTATTAACATGTCAATAATAATATTTTTATCTCAGAAAACAGTTTAATTATTTCTGTTTTGAAATATCAGTCCTTTTATGAATGTCAATTGTAGTGGACACCAGGACCATTTTAATGTATCTAATGAGTCAACATTGTTGTAGGAGAAAGAAGTGAAGCAGAGAGGATTTTATACCGAATAGTAGAGGGAGATTCAGATTTGGAGCTGTCAGATGAGGATGAGGATGAGTATCAGCCTGGGACAGGAGAAGATGGTGAAGAAGAAGTAGGTGAAGAAGGAGAGGAAGAAGATGCAGGAGTATCTGATGAGGAGACAGACTCAGAGCCAGAAAGGGAGCAGGAAAGTCGTCGTGCTTTGTGGGCCAGGACTACCTTGTATGTTTTATTTAGTTCTAGGCTAATGTATCCAATTCTATTATCATATTAGATTATTGCTGTATTAGTATTTAGTATTTTAGTACTTATTTGTGTTTTTTTTCCATCCATCATAATAGATTCACACCTGTGCTACCTGGGCTTCCTGTCTGTCAAGATGACCCTAAAATCCGAGAACACTGGAGTCCAATCCAATACTTTTCGCAGTACATCGACGACAAAATCTTTGAAGATTTGGCAGCTTTTACAAATCAAAGACAGCTGCAAACTACAGGAGTGTCATTAAATACTACTGCTCAAGAAATCAAGATTTTCTTTGGCATATCAGTACACATGGCCTGCCTTGGCTATCCCAGAGTTAAAATGTTTTGGGCTAAAAAAACTAAAGTGCCAGTTATTAGCAGGAAAATGACAAGGGATAGGTTCTACAAGCTGAGAAGCTCACTCAAGATTGTTGATGATCTGGATGTAACAGAAGAGACAAAGGAGTCAGACATTCTTTGGAGAGTCAGACCATTGCTTGACCGTGTGAGGCAAGGTTGTCTCAGACTTCCAAGGTGTAAGAAGGTCTGCATTGATGAGCAAATCATCCCTTTCACAGGCCGCTGTCCAGTCAGGCAATATGTCCCAGGCAAGCCAAACCCTACTG